>NW_015162549.1:180415-185334 GCF_001447785.1 Gekko japonicus | reverse complement strand
GGGGGTTGCAAGCATAGGGGGGATGCTTGCCTTGGTTCCACTGTCTGATGGGGGGGTCTGCCCAGGTGAACTTTCCCTGTGAGTTTGCTGTCTTATTTCTGAGCTGTTCCATAGACTCCTGTAACTGCAGCTGTCTTTTCTGGAAAGAGCATTGGAGAGACTTTTTGGGGGAGTCTGTAACTGGGACGCCAGAAATGTAATCCACCCCCAACTTGAAGAGATTGTAAAAGAGCAGGTGGCAGGGTGAGGTTCCCTGTGCATTTGGTGTGTGTAACTTGCAGGGGGTCCATTCTATATACTTTTGAACCTGTGTCTGACATGTCCCCCCAAAAAACACTTCCCTGACTTGACCTTAGTCCTGTTGGGTTCACAGTGCCACAGTGGCACTAGTTCTGCTGGGCACATTGCACTGGTTCTGCTGGGCTTGCAAAAATGCCTCCAACCTTCAGTTTCTACTGCAGAGATTCTCTGGGACTTCGATTCTGTTCTGCATGGCTTCTGTTGTCCTTGCTTTTTTGCTGTTTTTCCCTCCATAGGAGCACCTTCTTTGGGGGGCTGTAACTTGGACCCCATAAATCCAATCCTCATCAAACTTGGAGGGCAAGTAGAGGAGAGTCATCTGGAGATCTCTTGCATGTTTGGCATCTTTAATTTGCACAGGATCCATTCTATACAATCCTGACCCTCATGAACCTGTGCTTGTCATTTCCCCAGAAAATGCTTTCCTGGGGACACCTTCTTTGGGGGAGCCATAACTCGAACCCCATAAATTCAATCCTCACCAACCTTGGCATGTAGGTAGAGGTGGGTTAGCCGGATATCCCTTGTGAGTTTGGTGTCTCTATCATGCTGAGGGGTGTTCTACCATGTCACAAACCTCACAAATGAAACTGGTTTATTTGTGATGTTTCATGGTTCATGAAGCTGGCATACCATGAACCATACCACATTTTCCCAGTTCATGCCCATCACTACTCAACACCAGTTCTCTAGGTGAAATCCATCTGGTTGTCCTCATGAATTACCCCTGCATTGACCCATGTGGATCTATAAGAACCAGATCATCACTGAGACAGTACCCTAAGACCACAATTGTACCTTTAAAGATTGACTACCTCTTTCAATAGTCTTTCAGTAGTCATGTATGGCTGCGAGAGTTGGACTATAAGGAAGGCCGAGTGCCGAAGAATAGATTCTTTTGAACTATGGTGCTGGAGAAGACTCTTGAGAGTCCCTTGGACTGCAAGAAGATCAAATCAGTCAATCCTAAAAGAAATCAACCCTGACTGTTCCCTGGAAGGCCAGATAATGAAACTGAAGCTCAAATACTTTGGCCACCAAATGAGAAGAGAGTACTCACTGGAGAAGACCATGATGCTGGGAAAGATTGAAGGTCAAAGAAGATGGGCACGGCAAAGGATGAGATGGTAAGACAGTGTCATAGATGCAACAAACTTGAAGTTGAGCAAACTTCGGAGGACGGCGGAAGACCGAAAGGCCTGGCGTGATCTGGTCCATGGGGTCGCAAAGAGTCAGACTCGACTGTGCGACTGAACAACAAAAACAACAACAACGTCCTCATTTTGAGTACTGTGTACAGTTCTGGTCACCACACCTCAAAAAAGGATATTATAGCATTGGAAAAAGTGCAGAAAAGGGCAACTAGAATGATAAACGGGTTGGAACACTTTCCCTATGAAGAAAGGTTAAAGCGCTTGGGGTTTTTTAGCTTGGAGAAATGATGACTGAGGGTTGACATGATTGAGGTTTATAAGATTATGCATGGGATAGAGCAGGTCAAGAAAGAACTTTTCTCCTTTTCTCAGAATACAAGAACTCGTGGGCACTCAATGAAATTGCTGAGCAGTTGGGTTAGAACAGATAAAAGGAAGTACTTCTTCATCCAAAGAGTGATTAACACATGGAATTCACTGCCATGGGAGGTGGTGGCAGCTACAAGCATGGACAGCTTCAAGAGGGAATTAGATAAACATATGGAGCAGAAGTCCATCAGTGGCTATTAGCCACAAGGTATAGATTGGAACTCTAGGCTGGGGCAAGTGATGTACTTTATTCTTGGTGTTTGGGGGGGCAACAGTGGGAGGGCTTCTAGTGTCCTGGCCCCACTGCTGGACCTCCTGATGGCACCTGGTAGTTTTGGCCACTGTGTGACAGAGTGTTGGACTGGATCGGCCTTTGGCCTGATCCAACACTGGCTTCTCTTTCGTTCTTATGACTTACTTTTTCAAAGTGAAAACTGAGAATTCAGCCTGCCTGGCAGTCATTTCCCCTGGACCTGTTCTCACAGCATTCATTTAGTCCCCCATCCCTGCCAAAAATCTGCAGTGTGAAAATTCCACTGCTGCTGTGCTTTTCCTGCAGTCAGACTAGCCATGAGGAAACCACAATATTCTGTCCCCACGTGGAAGACGTCTTACATATATTAATGTGTGAGTATAGGCAACTTTGTATGGTGCTTGAAGTTATAAGATAATTAGGGCTTTTTCACATTCTCATTTTTCTTGCTTGTATGCTCCTATTGTGTCAGAAGTTTTTTTTTTCTGTTCTGCATCTGTTTTGCTCCCTTGAGTGGTTGACTTGATATTACATAGCTTTATGTCTGGCATATCTCCCTGCAGATTTAAACCACACATGATTATGCCAGAGATATAATGATGTAACATCAAATTGGCCACTAGATGGAGCAAAACATGTGTTGAACAGACCTCCCCCCCTCCTGGAGCAAAAGAAACTCACAAGCAAGAAAAATGAGAATGTGGAAAGGCCCTTAGTTAGCTAAGAATGTGTACACTCATTAAGTGCACAGCTAGCTATTGTTGGAAGATGATTTTGAAAACCAATAAATATGGAGTCTGCATTGATTACTGGCTGCTTCTAAAAGAAGAGGCTCTTTGCTTATGACTTGATTATCTTTGGGAAAGATATTTTAATGAACTTGGGTAATTACTCTTCTTTAAATATCTATGTAGATTTGATGGATGGTATTATAAATTAGTTTATGTTAGGGATGCAAATAGTTAAGTTGTAATAAAATGAAAGTAAACATTCTCTAATAGTATTACTTGTGTAGTATAATCTGGTTTCTCTTCCAATCATATATTTGTTTACCTTTTACTAAGGATGCCCATTAATTACGTGTATTTGTCTGGGGGTGGAGCCCGCACCCCCACACTTACTAGCTGGGAAGGAGACTGGATGGTCGCCCAATGAGGGAAAGGACAGCAGGATGCTAGGAAGTGTGGGGGTTGCCAACACTGCTGAAACATCCCTCACTCAGGGCAGAGGGGAGGTGGGTGGACCCCTCATCCCTTGAATGCACAGGAGGCAGATGGAGACAGGGAAGGAATCAGGAGCACTGGCAGCAACGAATGCGCTGGCAGGGAAGGGAGGTTGGAGGCTGAGTTAGCAGTCCCACTACACACCAAGGGAAAAGCAGGAGAGTGGAGCCAGGGGAGGGTGTTCATTGGGCATGAGGGATGTCCGTCACTTGAGTCCTACCCTGGAGAGTGGGAATTGGAGAGTCCAGTAATGGTCCACCGCAAGGGACAGGACTTAAGCAGCGGGTGTGGGGCAGGCCAGGGAGGAAGAATGTGGGCAAGACCCAGAGCCACCAGGAGAGCGGCTGGGCTACCATAAGCATGGCAGAGGGAATAGGGTGCTTGTAAAAACCCCTCCCCCTGTGCTATCTGAGGCCAAAGCCAAGCCAACTTGCTAAAAATCATGACCTGGAGGACCCTGCCTCACTGAGCTTCCACCCAGCAGCCCCTGGACCCGACAGTATTATAACCCAAAATGAACCAAAACCATTGCTACCTCTTGCCAGGAGATAAATGATCTGATACAGGAACACTACCTAGATGCCTAGAGTTTCTTATGTGCTGATGTGCTATATCAGGCTTGACTAGAGTTATCCAGAGCAAGCAACTGGAGAGAAACACACCCATTAAGTGTAAGTGTAACAGCAAGGTCATTCAGGGCTTTTGTGCTCTCCCTGTTCCTGTCCAGTCCCTTTACAAAAAGCTCAGTCCAAAATCTCAGGCTTTTCCTCATTGACTTTAAAACAAGGAGTAACTTGGCACTCTAAGAGTATGTATATAGGAGCTTCATGTCTTCATCAAAGTTCCTTTGGTTCCTGATGTTAAGCCCTAGAAGAGGTTGCTAAAACACATCTTCTCCTCAGGAATGAAGAGCAGGAGGGTCAAAAATTCTCAGTGGGATTCAGGTGCCAAAAAATGATCAGAAGAAAATTGAAATTCAAACCTGTGAATGTTTACATCATCCCTTTGTTATAATGCAATAAAGAACTTGTTCTCTAATATGTGTGTTGGCTGGGGATGATTGGACTGGAAAAATAGAACAATACCTTCCATTTCTTTTTGTTATTACAGAAGTCTGATAATCTGGTCTATATTCAGTCAAGCAGATGTACACATTGCACAGCTAACATACTTCAAGGCTGACCTGCAGTAACCTTTGTTATTTGGCTAGCAGAGCCGGGTTTATAAGAGCAGACACTGTTGACAGTTCAAAAGGAAGGTGATGATCTGGAGACAGAAGCCTGAATATTTTGGTTTCTGAAAGGAAGCAGAGCACATATTCAGCATGAGAATGTCAGTCAACTCATTCAGGTGCTAAAAATCTACAGGATTAGATGATGTAATTATTTGATTTCATCAACAAATGTGATGCCATCAATTAACATCCACATACCAAACCATGTGGTTTATTGGCATGTGGTATTTATTCTGACAGCCAAATTATAGGAACGGGGGCTATCAAGTACATCTCACTCTCCTTTACCTAATACAACAGCTATATAGTCAACCTACTGTTGGGTCAGGTGTGGGGAGTTAGGACAGTTATCTGAGGCATTTACCCTAGATAAAGGTGTCAAGCAG
>NW_015162549.1:121052-180388 GCF_001447785.1 Gekko japonicus | reverse complement strand
CCTTCCTGCTGTTCAATTTATATATAAACAACCTTAGACCCTGTCTCTTGAGGGATGCCTGCCATCTTCCATATCTATCCAAGTGCAAAATTCCAGTTCTCTTATATGTGGATGACACAGCAATAATGTCCAGTCATGGGAACTATTAAAAAAATTGAACACTATTGTAACCATGAAGGCTTGTCTATTAATGTAACAAAATCAAAGGTCATAGTATTTAGCAAAAGGAAAAGGGGGGAACCTTCAGATGAAATATAGCTGGTCAATCCATGGAACAGGTTGACCAATTTAAATATCTGGGAATTCATTTTGAAATATCTTTTACTTAGAAAACACACTTGGGCTGCGGTCACAGACACCAGTTGAAGTGGAGGGGAAGCGAGGCTATTTCCTCTGGAGGAATTTGACCTGCAGTTGTGAGATCACACAGTCCTTTGTAGCTGTGTGATCAGATGCAACTGTGGGTAAATTGTTTTTTTTTGCCATTTGTTTCCCTTGTGCATAAATGAGGAATCACACCTCCGCACTGAGGGCTCCCTATGGCGTATGCAATGATGTGCATATTGTGAAGGGGAGGAAAAACAGAACTGAGTTGGGATGGAATGATCAGACCATCCCAACAGCATGAGAGCATGCTTGAGTGATCAGACAGGGGAAAGTCCATCTATGGCCCATCATATCTGGTTAACACCAGACTTTCCCCGGTGTCTTTTAACTCCCCTTCCATGGTGGAGCAGCATGGGTTGTCGACAACTGTGGGATGCTTCCCAGATGTTGCTGTCTGATCGCTCCCTTTAGATCCATCAGGCATTCACCTATGTCAGATCTAAAGGCACATGTGATCACAGCCTTGGACCTAGCAAGGAATACTGCCCTGAGATTAGGAAGAACAATCATAAAACACTTCTATACAGCAGGAGGTGAATTTGTCCCTTCAGTCCCGCCCACCCAGTGGTTCGAAAGCAACTAATTGCGAGTAGATAAATGGGTACCTACTCTTAGTAGGGTGGGGGGCACCCTCCTCAGGTGTGGTGGAGAAGGCGGCGGTGGCGGCGAGACATCGGCTCCAGTGGAGAGACGGAGGCGACGTGGCGATGCAACGGTGGCGGCAAGCAAGCACGGCCGGAGGGGCGATCCCTGGTGGCCGAGGAAAGAAACATCAAGTGACTGCCGTCAAAGGGCGTGCGATGACGTTGAGCACAGGCACAGCGGAGCCAGAAAGGACGTTGCTGGGGCCGGAAGAAGGCATGAGTCACGCGCCCCAAAGCCAACCCGCCCGAGCGCCGGAATAAACACCCCGCCGGAGACTGCCGAAGAAAAGACCTGAAGAGCCGAATTAAGAACAACACCAACCACCACAGGGTGCCGGTAGGTAGTCCCACCCCTGTATAGAAATGTGGCCCTAGTTAGGGAGTAAAATGTGATTAGCACCTGCCTGTAAGCCACTCAGAGACCCCTTGAAAAAGGGGTTCGAGTGGGATATAAAGTTGAAAGTTAAATAAAAAATAAAATAAATATAATGCCAAGGTTTCAAACTAATTCCTGTATGGGGCAGAAATTTGGATTCAGGCCGCCTCTGAAAGAATGGATTACATTCAGCATAATTTTCTCCAATGCTTGTTGACTACCCTAGATATGTTTCGGGAATAGCGATGGGAGCTGAATTGGGTAAAATATCAATGGAAGCCAAGGCATGGATAAAAGCATTCTGTTTTAAGGTTAAGATTTTAAAATCTGAAGGTGGGCCTATTTGGTCTCATACAGGCAGTTGTATATAATAGTCAAGGGGATCAGCTACTGGAGAAGAAAACAAAATGTTTAGGAAGAACAAATGATATGGTCAAGCTTACAGAGACCAAATATATAATCAGGCAAATAAAAGTGTGCATTAGGAAGCTGGATATTACTAGTACATCAGTTAGGGTGCATAGGATACGTTCAACAATTTGGGTGCGGTCACACACGTGAGATAAACTGGGGGGGGGAGCGAGGCTATTCCCTCTGGAGGAATTTGACCTGGAGTTGCACGATCGCACAGTCCTTGGAAGCTGCAGGCACAGCCCGCTACTGCGTGATCAGACGCAACCACAGGTGAGTCGGGTGGGCGGGTTTTTTTGCCATTTGTTTCCGATTTGCTTAAATGGAGAATTGATGAATTACATCTCAGCACTGAGGGCTCCCTATGGAGTGTGCGATGATGTGCATACTAAGAAAGGGAAAAAACCTAACGGCACGGAATCGGGATGGCCTAATCACACCATCCCGATGGCATGAAAGTGTGCTGGAGTGATCAGACAAGGGAAAGTCCATCCGTGGCCTGTAGCAACCCGTTTGCTACCGGACTTTCCCTGGTGTCTTTTTGCTCCGCTTCTGTGGCTGAGCAAAACGAGTTGCTGATAGGTGCAGGGCACTTCCCAGATGTTTGTATCTGATCACGCCCTTTAAGTCCACTCGGCATTTGCACCTATGTCATGGCTAATTGTGTGTGTGATCACACACTTTATTTGGGCATTGTCCTGCCCTCCCTATGCAACTGCTGAAGTATTTTTATTGCTTGACAGTACCAAACCTCAGAAGAGCTTTCACTTCGGCAGGAATTAATGCCCTTCCCTTGGCGGTTTTGAAGGATGGAGGATGGGGTATAAATCTGATAGATAGATAAATAAATAGTACCATACGCCAATAGGTCCCCAAGTGGTGGTATCCTGAGTACAACGGTTGTAATCGCTGTACCCGCCTCTCTGGACTCCTGCATTTTGAAGAAAGAGATATACAAACAGTGGATGGCCAGGAAGGGAGAGCCTGCAAAATTTCACTCTGTAGATGCTCAGAGGCAGAAAACGCCTTCCCAAAATTTTCTGTCCTGCTATAGAAAGTGCCAAAGCCATATTACAGCTGACCATCAAGAAGACAAAAGTAATGCCTACTGGGGAATTAAACACCTTTAAGGTTGACAGTGAAGGAATTGAAATTGTTCAAGATTTGTTGTTCCTTGGCTTCATCATCAATCAAAAGGGAAACTGCAACTAAGAAATCAGAAGGAAATTTACACTGTGGAAGGCAGCCATGAAGGACCTAGAAAAGTTTCTTAAGAGTAAGGATTATTGTTGTTGTTGTTACTATCATCATCATCATCATCATTATCATTGTATAGCAGTGTGTGTAGTATAGCCAGGAGATCCTAAGATTGTCTGGCAGCCAGAAGTTCTAGCTCTTTAGCGTTATGCACCACTAAGTGGCGAGCTAAACGTAGAGGCAGGCTGAGAGAGCTCTGAAAGAGCTGTGACTGACCCAAGATCACCCAGCTGGCTTCATGTGGAGGAGTGGGGAATCGAACCCAGTTATCCAGATTAGAGTCTGCCACTCTTAACCACTACACCAAACTGGTTCTGTAGTGTAAGGATGTGTCACTGGCAACCAAGATCAAGATAATTCATGGCATAGTATTCCCCATTACTATGCATGGGCGTGAAAGTCGGATAATGAAGAAAGCCAACAGGAAGAAAGTTGATTAATTTGAAATGTGTTGGAGGAGATACCATGGACAACCCAAAAGACAAATAAGTGAGATCTAGATCAAATCAAGCCTGAACTCTCCCTGGAAGCTAAAATGACTAAACTGAGGCTATTTTACTTTGGTCACATTATAAGAAGATAAGAGTCACTGGAAAAGACCATATTCTAGGGAAAAAAGGCAGCAGGAAAAGAGGAAAATCCACCGTGAGAAGGGCTGACTCAATCAAGGACACCACAGCCATCAGTTTGCAAGACCTGAGCAAAGCCATTAACAATAGGATGTTTTGGAGATAATTAATTCATAAGGTCGCCATAAGTCGGAAGCAACTTCATGGCACTTAACACACACAGTGTAGCGCCTAGGATTGCCCACCAATTACAAGTTACCTCTGGACTACAGAAATCAGTTTTCCTGGAGAAAGTGACTGCTTTGGAGGGTGGACTCTATGGCACCACATCTCTCCTGACCTCCCTCACCTCCCAAACTCCACCCTTCCCAGGCTCTGGGAATCCACAAAGTCCTGAGCCAGGGAGCCTCTTCTTCCCCAAGAACAAGACTTTGTGTGGCATTTCCAGCTGCCATGGGAAAGGGAAGCCACACAATTCACTCTCTGTAGGTGGAAATCTTTCTGCTTGAGGAAACACTGTGCTGGATCCAACACTGGAGTTGTTTTGAAAATATTAAAAGACAGAAGGGGGGCAGGTTCGCATTTTTTATTTGTTCTGTTAATATCCTAATGGAACTGTCCACCAGTGCTGATATATTACACTGGATGTAATATTAGGATGGGAGAGACCTGTCTTGGCAGTAGTGTGTGCAAAAAGGATCTAGGGGTCTTAGTAGGCCATACACTGAACAGGAGTCAGTAGTCTAATGCGATAGCTAAAAAGGGAAATGACATTTTGGGCTATATCAATAGAAGTATAGTGTCCCGATCATGAGATGTGATGGTGTTGCTTTACTCTGCTCTGGTTAGACCTCACCTAGAGTATTGTGTTCAGTTTTGGGCACCACAATTTAAGAAGGATATAGACAAGCTGGAATGTGTCCAGAGGAGGGCAACAGAGATGATAACGGGTCTGGAGACCTATGAAGAAAAGTTGAAGGAGTTGGGTATGTTTAGCCTGGAGAGGAGATGATTGAGAGGTGATATGATAATCATCTTCAAGTACTTGAAGGGCTGTTATATAGAGGATGGTATGAAGTTGTTTTCTGTTGCCCCAGAAGATGAGATCAGAACCAATGGGTTGAAATTAAATTAAATTAAATTAAACATTAAGAAGAAGACAGTTAGAACAGTTCCTCAGTGGAACAGGTTTCATGGGAGGTGGTAGGCTCTCCTTCTTTGGAGGTTTTCATACAGAGGGTGGATGGCCATCTGACAGCAATGCTGATTCTGCGAACTTAGGCAGATCATTAGAAGTAGAGCAGGAAGGGTTGCCTCAGTGCTTAGTTCTTGTGGCCCTTACTTACATGCCCAGGGAAATGCTGATTGCCACTTTGGTGTCAGGCAGCAATTTTTCTCCAGGCCAGTTTGGCAGGAGATCCTGGAGATTTTTTTGTCATCTTCTGGGTGTGGAACAGCGATCACTAGGGGTGTGGAGGCGTAGGTAGTTGTGAATTTCCTGCCTTGTACAGGAGGTTGGACTAGATGACCCTGGAGGTACCTTCCAGCTCTATGATTCTATACTCTTGTCTCTGCTTTGCCTGCCACACATTCACAAATCTGGAACAACATTTTTCTAATTTAATTATGATATAGCTATTTGAAGTAGCAAACAGCATTTGAAGATCATAGTGTCATCTTGTCCATCAATTTCAGTTCAAGATTTTTTGGGGGGAGGGCATAACCAGATTGTGGATCAGGCTAGAGGTTGGTAGCCAAGTGCCACAGATAATAATTAAGGCTATGCTCATTCCACTAGATGCAGATGTTCAGAATTCATTCCCACCCATATACATGTTTGAAAAGTACTGAGATCGGAGGCTCAGCATAGTGAAATCAGCAATACATTTATTCGGTTACATCACAAGATCAAGCATTGCCCCCACAGTCGGAGTAACGAGACGGACAACAGTTTGGATCAAACAAGGGCCACTTTATTAACTATATACAGTTTATTAACAAAGCCGGCAAGGGAGCACTTCCTAAGTAGCGGAACAGACAAGGCAGGTGTCAGGCAGACCAGCCTCCTTGTCTAATATGTGGGCGAGCCACCAACCCCGGCCTTGAGCCATTAATCTGGCTTTCGACCAGCAGCCCAGTCCCTGGTAGCCTCCCAGGAGCGCCTACTTCTGAAACCCTACAGCTTACAGAGAGGAGCTTACCCAAGAGGTTCCCAGAAGGAATCATCATTCACCGCCCAGGGCCTTAGTAGCCCACAGGCGGTTCCTGATGACCCCCCAGTTCCCAAAATGAGGAACGGCTTAAGGTGCTCACCATTTTCCGCTTCCTTATCCCTGCCCTATTCTGCCAAAGTGACCAGCCTATTTAACAGCCACGCCCCAACCCGTTGCTCCACTGCTCCAGTGTAAGGTAGGCGAAAACACTACCACCCTATTGCCAATCCTGGGTAATAGTGAAAAATTCCTACCTGGCCCCCTTGGGCGACCAGCGGGTGGGTGGGCGAGCACGACGCAACGACTGCTCAGGGGGGGAGCCAAGCCAAGCCTAATCCAGCTGGCTCCTTCCACCCACATCCTAGCGCGCTGCGCCGGGACGCTGTTGCCTCCCTGCCCTCCTCCGCGGCGGCAAACAAGCCCCCGGTCGCCATTGCCTTCAGCGGCGACTGGGAACTTCCCTGCATTTAGCCGACCAAAGGCCGGCTTATATTCGTGACCGACACCACACCCATTTCCCGTGATAGGTTCTATTTACAAGTCCACAGTTCAATTGGTCTAGACTTGGATCTGGGCAAACTCATAGGTGTGCCCTAGGATCCGGAGGGACTATTGTCTACAGACTGAAGGTTGGACGTCTGTCAGACTGCATGGCCAGGCCCACGCGGCCGCGGCCATCTTAATGCATCTTAATACACAACAATGATATCAGTGGGATGTAATGAACTTTCTCAATGTTCTTCTAACACCCTCAAACTCCTTTCATGCAGCAATAGCTGAATGAGTATTATGAAAACTGATTACACCTTTCTCTGACTTCATAAGAAGTCATTAAACCATTAAGGTAACAATTGCATCTGCTCTAGAGTGTAGATTGGGCTGTTGAAGGACTCGACCCTAAAGAGTGATCTGTTTTTTTGAATCCTGTTTAATGGTTACAGTCAAACTTTATTGCTTAATTACATCACACATCAATGGATTTTGCATTTTGATTAGGTGATAATTTTATGCGATGCTCCGGATCATTTGAGGATACACCCATGAAACAGCTACTTCGTGCAGATGAGCTCCAAGAAGGGCAAACGGGATGTAATTACAGCAAGTTTGTTCCTTCTGAGCAGAGCTGGGCATTTTGCATTGGAGCTCCCATGATACTTTGTGGTGATTCCCCCCTCCCCCTCTCACTGCTGGAATTTATTTCTGAACTCACCATGACATATATCTGTCACTTACTGTGCAGCGGTGGTTGAAGTACCAGCTGTAGCATCCTGATAAGGTCTCATAAGGGGGCAGAATTATTACTGGCCGCTTTTTTCTTATTACTTCAGCTTTTCATGTTTTTTGGTTTTAAAAAAAAAATTGCACTCCACACTGTCCAGCAGGTCTCACAGAGAGTCTTTCTCTGCTACCTGGTTTTTCTTGATTTTCTTCATACTGTGAAGGTTTCTTTTTCCTTTCAGAATATACTGATCTGCTCATTCAGCTGTGTTGTCCAAACATGCTTCATTTGACATCCTGGAGTCTAAGTCTGCGGCTGACAGGCAGATAAAAATGTTTATAACAAATATGCACATCAAACGAGAGAACTGCTTTGCATCTGAACACCAGACAGAAATCTAGCAATGACACTCAAAGCAAGAAGAAAACTCTGGAATCAAGAAAAAGGAGATCGAAATGGGATTGGTAAAAGAGATGTCACTGGCATACAAATGTCATCTGAATTCCAAACTGCATTTTCAAAAAATATGGACATTACTGTACATTTGTAGAAACAAGTTGAAGTCACAGGCTTTCCCACTGCTAAGTGCAAAGCACTGATTCTCATTCCCCTGTCTTTCTAGGGTTTATATCATCTGAGGGCCAAGCCAGAAGAGATGATCCATCAGTTCAGAAATGGATGCTCCATCAAAAAGTAAATTTAGATCTGAATTTCCAAATGCAGCAAAAATAAGAATTCTCATTTTTTGCTGCATTTAAAAATTCAAACCTAAATTTACTTAAAGTTAGGTCTAAAAATGATTGTGAACTAACACTTCCATGTCCCAAAATTACCCATCTCATTGAAATAAACTATAGTCATATACACTGCAGAGTATATACTGAAGTTCAGACTAGGGATTTGTCTTCCTTGCAGCTTGCATCTATTCAACTTCAAGCAATGTGGGATTTGCATCCATTTGTGCTGGTTGCTGGTTGTTACATTTAAAACCCTTCCTTTGTACACTGGGACATACATAGCTGCAGGACTGGATCTCCCAGCATCAAGCCATGTGACAGTTCTGCTCCTTGGACCAACACCTATTAGTTCTTCCCTTCTGCAGGGTAGTTAGGATGGCCAATAAGTTTTTAATGGCTGCTCTTTTATGGAATAGCCTACCTAAATTTGTTAAGGTTTCTATTTTGTTGAAATTCTGCAAATGCCTCAAAATGGAATTATTCAGGAGGGCTTTTCCCACTACCATTTTTAACTATGTGTGATTGTTCGTTTCTTTGGATTTTCAATTGTATATTGTTATTGTAACCCGACTTGAGTACAGTTTTGGAGAAAAGTGAGCTAAAATGCTCTAAATAAATACATAAATAAAATACATCATTTCCTTTGTCACTGATCTTGAATGATATGAATTATACAGTTACATTGTACTAAACTGTCCTGCCCAAATTTGTTCCTCAACTTCCTTGTTTCATCTGGTGGGAATTCTGTTTGTCTGCTATCCACATGAAACACCCTTTTAAAATGTCTAATATATTATGAAGAAATGCACAGCTATGCATCCCATAATGAATCAGCAGCATTTCATATATTTGGGCAGATTTTAGGTAATTATGCAAGAAATAAAAATGCAGATACCATTAATTAGGTGGAAAATAGGATTACCCAGTATGCACACTTTATGATCCAGAAAGAATAGGCAAAACCATCGTGGAAAAAGCAAGGAAGAGAAGTTAATTCAATAGATTTCAGGTATCGTGGTTAGCTCTGGATTTTTCCATTGTTTTTCCATGATATTGGGTGTATAGCAGCTGGCAGAAAACTATTGAAATCCATAAGATGCTAATTTTGTATCTTTGAAGAGTCAGTTGGGTAGCCATGTTGGTCTGAATCATTAGAACTAATTTAGGACTAACAGAGTTTTATTCAAGGTATGAGCTTTTGTGTGCACGCACACTTCCTCAGATACAATGAAATGGAATTTACTAGTCCATACATATAAGGCAGAGGTTGAACAGCAAATTAGCATACAACATAATGAAGATGTTTTAACAGATGCAAACAGGAATAACAAACTAAGTTTATAAGGTCATAATTATTTGGATTTAATTCTTGGGGAAACAGTGAAGCAAATAAATATGTCAGAATTGGAGATAGATGTATAAATGTATCCTTCTTAATTGTGGAGTGCTAAAAGTAATTAACAGATCTTGTTGTTACACTCCATCTGTTTCCTCTCAAGCATGGAGGTAACTAATAGCAAGTTATTACTACACTCATAACAACAATTTTTTTAAAAAGCCCAGTACTTAACAGGGATATTGGTTTCTTATCTCACTACATATGTTAAATGTATTCAGTCTTTACATCTGTATTCTCACATCCTTTTTATTTTAGTGTATTTCTTATTTGAAATAGTAGATTAGAATAGTGATTGTAATGTAATTCAATGAATATTAGAATGGTATATTGGAATGCATTTCTCTGGTCTGGCAACAGAGGAGATGTAACACTGCCCTACAAATCACCCCACCTCAAAGAAAAAGATGCTATTAGTTACCTCCATGCTTGAGAGGAAATAGATGGAGCATAACAATAAAGTCTCTGCTAGTTACTTTTAGCACTTCACAATTAAAAAGGATATATTTGCACATCTATCTCCAATTTTGACATGTTTATTTGCTTTACTGTTTTTCCCCAGAATTAAATCTAAATAATTATGACCTTATGAACTTGTTATTCCTGTTTGCATCTGTTAAAACATCTTCATTATGTTGTATGCTACTTTGCAGTTCAACATCTGCCTTATATGTATGGACTGGTAAATTCCATTTCATTGTATCTGAGGAAGTGTGCATGCACACAAAAGCTCATACCTTGAATAAAACTGTGTTGATCTTAATGGTGCCACTGGACTCAAACTTTGAAAAGTCAGTGTTTGTCATGTAGCTTTTAAGTAAAATAAAGCCAAACAACCAAAAATGAATGCTTCTGTTGGTGTGCAAAATAAAAGGGAGGAGGGAAGGAAAAGAAATTGCATGCTTGGGGGAGATGCATATGACTGACTGAACATGGCAATCTGTCAGGTACAGATATTTCAAGCAACTATATCATATGTGGTGATCATGAGAATTGTCCCTCCTGACAGATTGTTTGCCTTTGTTCAAACTTTCAAAATGAAGACATCTGTATACTGGAGAAACAAAAACATGAACATAGGACAGCAACTCACTTTTTATTCTCATGTAAACTACAAACCCATGATACATAACAACCAGAAGAAAAAACATGCATATATTCAAAATATCCCAGAGCCAGTGTGGTGTAGTGGTTAAGAGCAGCAGACTCTAATATGGAGAACTGGGTTTGATTCCCCAGTCCTCCACATGAAGCCAGCTGGGTGACCTTGGGCCAGTCACAGCTCTCTCAGAGCTCTCTCAGCCCCACCCACCTCACAGGGTGTCTCTTGTGGGTAGGGGAAGGGAAGGAGGTTGTAAGCTGCTCTGAGACTCCTTTAGGTAGTGAAGAGCAGGGTATGAAACCAACTCTTCTCCTGCCAGTGGTACAGATCAGAAAAATGCACAATGAAGAACTCAAGCTGAAGAAATGAGGCTGCAAAATTGAATCCTTCCAAAGGGGTTAACACACATCTACTGCAATAAAACATACTGTTGCTTAAAGCTCAGTAGCACACTGAGGATATCAAAGAGTTTCTGTTTCCCCTGGGTAGTAGCATGCAAGTGTTGTGTGTGTGTGTGTATTCAAAAGATCCCCTGTGTGCTTGAAATATTATGAATCTGCAGTCCAACATGACACCTGGGGTTCAAACTGAAGACTGTAATTACTGAATCTACGGATAGCAGGTCATTAATGGCAGTCATTGCAACTTTCAGCAGTTTTTCACTTTCCACATGAAGCCATGCTTGCTAATTGGATTAAGTGTGTCTCTGAGTCTAATCTCTGCAAGCAGTGGTGAAAGGGGGAGCTGTCATGTGGCACCAGGTTTGTGTGTGTTAAGAAATGATTAACAGAGCCAATAAATGTAATTTCAAATATAACTCATGCACATAATTAACTATGCCTTATTTACTTGATTAAAAATCTACTTCTCAATGATAATAGCTCTGCTTAACCATCAGGTTCTCTGATGTAGATACCATTTAAAGAGCCATGGAGAATTGGTGCAGATGGAAACTGGACAACTTACAAATGCCTCTGGACCCGAGAAGGACTGCACAACACATGGACTTGAGTTTTACAAGGCTTTATTGAAATAACTGCAGTGTAGCTCATTCAAAATCTTGAACATCTCAAACTTCTGGGGATGAGAGGCTATAGGCTGCCTCCTTCAGGCTGTTAGGACAAACTATACTCAGATTGTTAAAATGTAGCCTCCCTGTCCAGTGGGGCCCAAGTGCAGTTTTCCACACAGTGGTTCCCATTGCACTGGCCCACCATTATGCATGGTGAAAGGTAGGAATGGGGAGACAAAATAAGACAGTGGCCAAAATAAGAGAGCCTCAGTTAAGCCCTTGGGAATCAGAGGCAGTCCCTCTCAGTCCATATGAATTCTCTGGAGCGATCCCTGTTTCATCCCTGTTCATACAGTATGTTTATAACCCCTTAGTCAGATTTTGGTATTCCAATCAGCCTTCTACCAGCTCTGCCACAAGAGGCAGTCACATATCTTGGCCCTCTTCTTGCCTACTCCCTGTGAGGCTCAGAGCTTCCCCCCAGCCCTGCTGCAGTTAAGAACATAAGAAAAGCCCTGCTGGGTCAGACCAATGGCCCATCTGGTTCACCATCCTGTCTCATGCAGTGGCCAACCGGTCTCTGGAGGGTTAACAACAGGGAATAGAGTCCAAGGCCTTCCCCTAATGTTGCCTCCTGGCTTTGAGATTCAGAGGTTTAGTGCCACTGAATGTGGAGATTCCCCTCAGTCACCATGGCTAGTAGCCATTGGTAGACTTATCCTCCATGAAACTATCACATCCCCTTCTAAAGCATCACTACATCCTCTAGTAGTGAAGTCCATATTTTAATCTGCGTAAAGTAGTATCCCCTTTTGTCTGTCCTGAACCTACTGCCCATCAGCTTCATTGGATGCCCTTGAATATTTTGGGAGAGGGAGAAAAAAATGTCTTTGTTAACTCTTTCTACCCCATGCATAATTTTATAAACCTGTATCATGCCCCACCCCCCATCATCTCTTTTCTAAACTGAGAAGTCCCAGACTCTTCAGCCTTTCCTCACAGGGAAGGTGCTCCAACCCCCTAATCATCTTGGTTGCCCTCTGTAGTTTTTCCAGCTCTGTAATGTCCTTTTTGAGATATGGTGACCAGAACTGTATACAGTATTCCGAATGAGGCTGCACCATAAATCTATACAGGGACATAACAATATTGGCCATTTTATTCTCAGTCCTTTTCTTAATAATCCCTGACATAGAGTTTGCCTTTTTCACCACTGCTACACACTGAGTTGACATTTTCATTGAGCTATCCCCTGTGACCCCAAGATCTTTTCCCCTCTCAGTCTCAGCAAGTTCTTGTTGGAATATGCAAGGTCTATTGTGTATAGATATGGAAGATGACAAGAACATCCTGCAGAGGGGACAACTAGTTAGCATAGTGAAAATAGGGACTTCCTGATATTTTCAAATACTCTCCTTCCTGTCTCCTGATTGGCTCAGTTAGGGCTCCTTTCTGCTCCTGCTGAGAACTGTTTAGTTTGATAACTCTCTCTAACTAGTTAATTAGATTTCTCTCTCTCCAGCCTTTCTTACAAAGCTTGTTCTCTTCTTAATAAACCAACTTTATTCCTTAAACAGCTTGTGCTCCACTTTTCTGCATATCTACACCCTGCCAACAGTTCAGACCCCATTAGCCTATACTTGAAGTTAGGATTTTTGTCCCAGTGTGCATCACCTTATACTTACCGATGCTGAACTTCATTTGCCACATTATCACACACTTGTGGAGGTGCTCTTGGAGCTCTTCACAGTCAGCCTTGGTTTTTGCCATCCTGAATAATTTTGCTCTAATAAAAAATCACTGATACCTGTCTCTTTTGTTAATATTGCAGTAATACCTGTGCTTCTTTGTTGTGACCTGGCTGCACACATATGGTCCTAGGCAGCACATCTAGTTTTATCTGGGGTAGGGGTGAAGGGTGTGTGGTAGACTCCATGGACTTAAAGGCTCTCTGGTAGTCCTTCTCCTATGCTGAACACCTTTTGGGGCATGGTCCTCTGTAACCTACCTATGGCAAAGCACTCCACCAACTGGAGATTCCCATGTATCTCAGTGTAGTGTCAAGAGTGGGTTTTCAAGAATGAATACGTTGACAAAGATTGAAAATGCATTTGCCAATAAGGCTGGTACAAACGTTAGACTCTTGCATAACTGAAGGCTAGCTTCCTTTGCTATGAAGCATGGCAGCCCCGAACAGCAATCACAACTGTTGTTTCAGGTTCTGTATTATTAATTGCTTTCCCCAGTGGGCTCAAAGCGATGTACAGTTACACATTTTAGACAGGGGACTAACAATGTTCATAGGGGATAGGGAAGACAACATATATTCATTTAATTGCACACACTGTCACTGCACGGAGTAAACGTCTTCTTGCTTGGCTCAGTCATTTTCTGAACGGCTGCTTGTCGACCAGGCTTCAGGACCCATATGTCAAATTGTCACACTGCCACCGCCTGGCCAGAAACATCCACTGCGAGGATTTTTGTAGCCGAGAAGTTCTTCCGCCTTTTTCCAAACTTCGACCAGGACGTCCCAACCATCAGCTAACACCCTCCCACAAGGGAGATTGGTGTGCCCACCCTCTCTAAGGAGTAGTTCCCATTTTATCTACTCGCCAAAGCTTTCGAATCGCTGGGTGGACGATGAGCTGGGGACAACAGGCTGGCTGCTCACACCAGTGCGGGTCTCGAACTAACACAGTTTGGATGTTAAGACAGTGGAATATACCCACTGTGCCACCGCTACATATATATATGTAGAAATGTTCTGTTTCTGTCAAGCATACACTTCGTCCTGTTTTAGATAATTGTCAGAGCTCATGTATCTCCCAGAAACATAGATATAAATGTATGCAATTTATTGGTTTGGAAGCTAGTCTTGGGATATCTGTTAGTATTGTAGTGCTTCCAATAATTTGCTAGGATTTTCAACTATTCTTTATGAAAGCATTCAGATGTCTCATGTGACTGCAGTCCAGGCAAAATGTGCACAAACACAGCTTGTGGCTTATGCAAATACATTGCTTCTCCCCATTACTTTCTCACTCACAGAATCACAAGAAAAAGTTACTTGCATTAGCTGTGAAGTATGAATGCAGGCACACAACCTGAAACATTTATATCCTGCCTTTCCTGATGGCTTAAGACAGCTTACTACTACAGGGAGGATATTCTCCTCTCCTCCTAGAGGAGACTGTTCTACAAAGTGGAACCAGCCACAGAAAATACATGGGCCCTCCTTGATGCCAGGCAGGCCACCTTTAATGAGGAAACATTACCTCCAGCTAACCTTTGCAAATGTATTCATACATTAGCTGTTGCCCAGCAAGGAGCTTTGTGCTCTCTTATGGACATAAATGAACTGTGTGTAAAATGTGCAAAGGGGATTCTGATATAAGGTGACCAGATTGTGATGCCAGACACACACCAGCAAGAGCCTGAGACGATGTGCACGTGGTTCCCGAGGTTGCCCCATTCCAGATGTACTCCTAGAAACATGAAACACTCTAAAACAGCCATCTGTCATTGCTGTTTAAACTAAGGACTCCCGACGCCATTAAAGAAGTCCTTCTTCATCACGCTGTCAGGCCCCACCCTCACTTCATCGAAGGCACAAAAGACTCTTTCCCGCCTTTTGCTTGACAAAGGACTTGGCCTTCCTCATCCATTCCAGGAACTGGTTCTGCAGCCCTGAGACAAAGAACACAATAGGTGCTAGCCGAGGTGTCTCTGTCACAAGTTCAGCTAGAATTTAACATTGACCAACCCCTGAGCCCTTTTCCCATTGTGGACGTGACTTCTGAAACAGACCACCAAAGGGGTGGTCTCAAGGAAGTTAGCCAGCAAAGGCCTCCCCCCAGAGCCCCCCATACAAAAGTGGGCACCCAGCAACGTGCTCTCTCTCTCTCCATGCTCCCCGCGCTCACTATGCCCCCTCTTCGCCCTCTATACATCCTTTCTGGCTCTTTAGCTTTAGCTCTTGCTATCCTGAAACCCATGCCACCTCTTTAAGACCCTTGGACTGCAGCCACAGTCTTCCATGTGCTTCTGCTAGTTCAGAGCACGATTTCCATTTCCTAGCATAATTCTCATTCCTTATTAGTCTCCCTTATTTTTCCACTGGGACACATAATCTCATGAGGACAGGTAAATATTGCCCCCCAACAATCTCCTGCACATGTGAACCTCTCTTGATTGTCTATCTAATTTTCCTAGAAGCTGTATAATTGTGTGCGTGTGTATTGTTTGTGTGTGAAGAATCTCCAGTAAAAGGAAACCATTTTTATACTAAAGCCAGCCTCTGTGTCTATTTCTGGTATCTCTGGAAGAAGCAGGACCTCTGTATATACAGGTGTTTGTTCCCTTATTGCCCATTGCTATTTATTATATCTCATATTCCCCAAAATTGATAAGAACTCAGAGCAATCAGGCTAACAAGCTTTCCCTAATGAAGTTGGACCACACAAGCTCTTATGTAGGAAATAAAACTCATGTGTGCTTTGGAGGGGTGCAGGCTCACCCCAGTGATATCAGTATGTTCAGTCAAACATCTGCCATGGACCTTCCACCCCTGTAAAGACTTCATAGAAAGTTCTTATTTCAAAGGTAGTCACAACTCCTATCTCTCAGCTTTAATCTCCATATTCAATATGGAGATGGTACATGTATGGCTACCTTTATGGACAGTGAGATCTATGAGCAGTGCTTTCTGCAATTAGAATGAATGCAGCATGAATGCTCAGAATTATTGCCAATATGTGTATGTTGTATTCATAACATAGGTACATAAAATTGCTGGGTATTTTTAGGATTCTTTTATTTTACCAGTAAAGTAGCTACAGTGATATACTTAGAATCAAGATAGTATACTGCCAGACACATTATTCTCAAAACACTGCAATAACATAGGAACTCAAATATAAAGCTGTGACAACTTTGCTCATCTGAGCTAGGCCTTTTGATGGTGCTGCCCTGCAAATGTGTAAGACAGCAGTAATGAAGTAAAACATCTTTTGTCACTAGCACAGGGTTTCTCAGTGTGGGGAGGGCCACAGTGGGGCAGGGTTTGTTATTAGCTGCCTTGATTCACATGAAAGGGTTTTCTCTGGCTACAATAGCAGACTGGTGAGTACCTGTGCTTTGCTTAGTCACTGTGGGTCCAATATGCATTCAGACTGCCATTCTTTTTATTCTTCTTTCTTTTTCTCCCATAAACTGCTGCACCATACTGGCTTTCATAGGGTGGCTGCTCTTGAACAGTACCATGCAACACTAGTGGCCATCTTCTCCTTCTAAAGGGGCCATTGCAGAATGTTTGGTTCCCTTTGAGAAATAATTATTATCACATGAAGTTTCTAGCATGATTTTTTTTAAAAAAAATCTTTGATTTTCATATTTGATAGAAACATACTCAGGCAAAGCTGCTTCGGCAGGAGGGCAGGGTAGAAATTAAATAAATAAATAAATTCAGATAACCTGGCCACAGCAAGTGTCTTGCTGGTAAACATTAGCTTGTCATTTGACACCAGTGTGTCCATAATGTTGTTCTGACATGTGCTTGTATCAGTGTCTTTTACTAGCATGCTTGCCTTTGTTTTCCTTCCCACTCCAACCTTTTATTGCTTGTTGTAATATTTTGTTTAAACCTTCAGTCTTGTATTTTTTTTCACCTTTACGAGTTATATGATGCAGCCTAATAATTTGATGGCTGCTTGGTTGGATACTCTGTGTTTCACCTATCATGAATTCTATTAGGCTGCCAAGAACAACGAATCTGTTACAAGAATTTTAGGTTTAATTTACATATGTAATAAAATACCTCAGTTACTTCATCACTACACTGAACAAGAATTATTGAGGAGGGAGAATCTAGCTTTGGTACCTGACTTATAAAGGAAATGATATCCTAAGAACAATGCTTAGGTATGATTACTGATTTTTTTAATGGTATGATGTAGAATGATAGACTCGAAATGTATTTACATTTATAGACATTAATGTTTATAACTTGAAAACTAATAAATAAATTTTCGAAAAACCCTCCCAAAAACCCTCTGGTTTTGCTCCCCCCACACTTCAAAGCAGCAGTGAGAAAAAACAGAGGGCTAAATATATGAATGAAGTACCTCCCAGGGAGCACTTCAGCCCCTCCTTTTTGCTTGCCAGGGAAAGCCATGGCCAGCAGACAAGAGGGGGTGCAGTGCCCCGGGGAGGAATTTCACTCCTTCTTGTCTGCTGGCTGGGGAAACCCCAGGGGGCACTTGACCGTATTTATTTATTTACATCATTTATAGTCCACCTTTTTCATTGAGACTCAAAACAAATTACACAATGTAAGTCAATACAATCAACAGAACGGGACATTCAATAAATAATGCAATAGGATTTGGACTGTAAATATCTGGAACCAAGCAGAAATCAGAAAACAGGTGAAACAAAGCACTATTCACAATTACAAACCACTATTAGAAATTAACACTACAAGATAAAGCAGGCCCATATGCATATGGGTGCCCATGAGTGCCTGGCACTCTCCCCAAACAACAAGGCACCCTCCAAAGAAGTCAGCACCTCCCCAAAGAGCCGTGGTTCCCACAAGTCCCAGTGGTGGTGGCAGCAGCGAACAGGGCCTCCACACAAGAGTGAGAGGGGGAGCCAGCTGGCAAGAGCGAGTGAGCAAGCAAGAGCCTGCTTTCTTCTTCTCTTTCTCTCCCTCCCTTCCTCCCAGCCAAGTATCCAGAAGCTCTCATAGCTGGCTGCTTGCTCGCTCACTCCCCTCCTGCTTATCTCAGGGTTGCAGCCGGTGCTCCCAGGGTTCAGTGGCATGAGCAGGCGGGTGTATGTCTGCTTGCCTGTGTGGCTGATGCAGCACTGGCTGAAGCATTATATCTAGCTGAGGTCCCTCCCCAGTGGGCACCTTGATGCACCCCCAATAAAAATTTTCTGGATACAGGGGGGCTGATTTAAAGAATACAATGAATTACATAGTAGGATCCTATTTACAGCAACAAATAGTACAACCCATGCATATTAGTGTAGTTCACATGCCATAGTGTAGGCACAGTAGTTATCCAGATCCCTGAGATTGTTATACAGCAGGGACCTGGAGAGGTTTCCTCCCTTGTTCTCTATGCCTGGCAGCCCTTCTTAACCTCCCTTCAAAGATAAATTTAGGTAGACTAATCTTTTCAGAATTCATTTGCCTTCCCTTGAAATTCACTGGATATTTCTCCTGAGAAATTTGTTTCAAGTCTGCAGTGAAACTCAGTGGCATCCTAGGGATATGCAAAGTTCCCCTCTTGAGAAATAATGTCATGTTTGCTGTTAGTACAACAAATCTGCATGGCACATTAAAGAGTTAGAAAGATCCCTGCCATGAGAAGAGATGCATCAGATGGAAGGGAGGAAATGGGGACTACTCTTGGATTTTCGTCAAAAAAATTTATGCATTTCTTTTGAAATGCCAAATTTGGGTCATGTTTGTTGTGTGGTGACATGCAGAAAACTCTCCATGCCAGTTACAATTGAGTTATGGAGGAAACCTGCAAACTGTACTTCTATGAGTACTTATTTTGTGCTTCAAACCAATCACACCCAAATGAAATATATGTGCATAACTCTACCCTTCACTATTATGAGTGACCAAATATAGCACATAAAAGAAATTATTGGTATACTTCTGCAAGTCTTCATCAGAATCACTGTAATCAGGGGACACTGCAGCCAATGTGCACTGCCTTAGAATAGTAAACTATATATTATTTGATGTGAGGGCATTTGGTAATGTTAAGACATATTGCTGAAAACATCTCTATTACACCTGTATTCATTCTAACAGAGTGAGTGGGAAGAAATAAGGGGGAAACAGAGTTTTCTCCCTTTCAGTCTTTTGTTCCTTTGCTACATTATGTATTTGTTGTTGTATGGACTAAATTACATAATTCCAACCCCAGTACCACACAGACACCTACTTCCTTTCTATATTATTAACCTTATTGAAATTTCTTCTGAATAAAGTGCTCTGATAAATAGTTTTAATTTCTGATTAAAATGGCTATTGATAATGTAGTCAAAAAGACTAAAATGCTGGAAGTATCCCAAGAAATCTCAGGAAATGACGTTTACCCTGTAATAGTCTGCTGGGAAATAATTTATCTGTAAGTGACTGAATAGAGGTATCCAAAAATAAGACTTCATCACAAATGAACACACGTGAAAATGCTTTAGACTGAATCAGACCACTGGTCCATTACAGATAGTACTGTCTACTCAGACTGGCAATGGTTCTCCAGAATTTCAGGCAGAGGTTTTCCATGTCACCTACTGCCAGATACTTTAACTGATGATACCGGAGATTGAACCTGTAATGTATTCAAATTGACTTGATTATATGTATTGGATGTATTGTGAATCATCCCATTGCCACCTCATGTAAAGCTTCATCCTGGGCTAGGATCCTAATGTAACCAATAGGAACACTAGCCCAGGAAGCAATATCCAATCACTATGAAGTAGCTCCCTGAGTGGGAACGTTTGTGATTGGCCTTTAATGGATCAACCGCATTGGTTGATTATTGTATAGTAGGCGTGGCTATATTAGCCGGGAATGTTTAAATACAGAGCAGCTTCTATGCCAAAGCTGTCTCTGGCTGACTGATGTTGTACCGTGTTGGAAGTGAGTTCGAGTTCAAGAATAAAAGCCGCATTCTGCTGAATCACTATCCGACTCTTCGTTAAGTTCGCGACTTAACAAGTGGCGACGAAGGTGGGATACTAGGGCGGGTAGGCAGCCCCGCTAGTATCGACACCCTGACGGACAACAGCGAGCAGATCGCCGTGGCTGATCAGCAGGCACCACCCGATCCAGTGGCAGCGCCTGTGAGGATGGTCACAAGCAGCCAGAAGTTCGAGGCATTCGAACCTACGACCGAGGACTGGGACGCTTACCTAACGAGGTTTGGGTTCCACCTCGAAGCGAATGACATCACGGCAGAGGAGAAGAAGAGGGCGACCCTTCTCAGTTCGTGTGGAAAGGGGGTGTTTGACATCGCCCGGTCACTAGTGGCTCCAGCTGATATCAAGATGGTATCCTTCAAAGATTTGACGGATAAGCTGAAATCACACTTCTCTCCACAGCCGTCAGAGATTGCCTGTCGGCATGCTTTTTACAAGCGGGGCCAGGCACTGAATGAATCTGTGGCCGAATATGTGGCGGCCCTGCGCAAGGCAGCGAGGCCTTGCAACTTCACGAACGTGGAAGAGGCCCTCCGTGACCGACTCATCTGTGGCATGAAAGACGAGCGACTACAGCAACACCTGTTCGCCAAGACGATGTTGACCTGGGCCCTCGCATACTCCGAGGCTGTCGCCGCGGAAGCTGCTGACAGATCAACCAGGGAGGTGCGACAGCGGCTTGCTACGACCGATCAGCGCGTCCACCAACAGATGGCCGGCGACGGGAGCGGAGACTCGGATGCTGACGTCTGCACGGTAAAGGCAGGGGCGAGCAAGCGGACCCAACGGTAAAGGCAGGGGCGAGCAAGCGGACCCAACCAGGGAGGTGCGACAGCGGCTTACTACGACCGATCAGCGCGTCCACCAACAGATGGCCGGCGACGGGAGCGGAGACTCGGATGATGACGTCTACACGGTAAAGGCAGGGGCGAGCAAGCGGACCCAATGGAAACCTTCTAATGGCCCGGCTTGCTTCGGCTGCGGAGGGAAGCATCGGCGTGAGCACTGTTGGGCAAAGGATCTCAACTGCCGGACGTGCGGAAAGCGGGGCCACGTCGCTTGAGTCTGCAAGGCATCGAACAACTCAACGCCGGAATCCACAGCCAGGAATCAGCGTTCCCGAGCTGCCGCCAAGGGAACCAGCCTGTCAACAGAGTCCACAGTCCTTCGCACTGAAAGTCAGGGTAAGATTAACGTCACCCTCTACTTAGACGGGGTTCCATGTGAAATGGAGGTGGACTCCGGATCATCGGTGACGGTGTTGTCAATGCAGACGTGGCACCAGCTTTTCCCTACGAGGAGTCGTCGTCGACTACGAGCCGCAGAAACCCGGTTGTCTGATTTTCAGGGCAATTGAATTCCTTTGGCGGGGCGGGATTCCTTTACTGTTGAGTTCAAGGGAAAATGTGCCATGCTTTCATGTTTGATTGCTGAGGGAAACCGTACGAATTTGCTTGGGTTGGATTGGTTTGGCCCTCTGGGAATTGCTATTACGGGTGTTAATTCTGTCATTGAAAATAAATGGGCCGTACTGTATACGGAATTTCCGAATGTGTTTGGGGACGGTCTGGGAAAGTATACAGGACCCCCGGTGTCGTTCGAACTGGATTCTGCCGTAACCCCAATTCGATTGAAGTATCGGAAGGTGCCCATTCCCCTTAAACCGAAAATCAAGGCCAAGCTCGATAAGTTAATCGCACAGGGGGTGTTAGAGCCAGTGCCTTTCAGCAAGTGGGAAACTCCCATAGTAACACCCAGGAAACCGGACGGGTCAGTACGAATTTGCGCTGACTACAAGTGCACTATAAACCGTGCCTTGCAGCAGCATTCATACCCCGTGCCCGTCATTAGTCACATTTTGGCGTCCCTGGGAGGGGGGAAAGTATTTGCGAAGCTTGACCTAGCGCAAGCATACTAACAACTGCCAGTGACCGAAGAGGCAGCCGAGGCCCAAACTATAGTGACGCATAGAGGGGCATTCAGGGTCAACCGACTCCAATTCGGAGTTAATGTAGCACCGGGCATTTTTCAAGGCTTGATGGAAAGATTGCTCAGGGGGGTGCCAGGCACGGTACCCTATTTTGATGATGTTCTAATTGCGGGGGAATCTGACACTGAACTCTTGGAATGAGTTAGGGAGGTGCTTAAAAGGTTCTCGGACGCAGGCCTAAAGGTTAAGAAATCTAAATGCCTCGTGGGCGTGCCCAGTGTGGAATTTCTGGGTTTCAGGGTGGATGAGACCGGAGTCCATCCGACCGAGGACAAGGTGTCAGCAATAAAAAATGCCCCACGGCCTCAAGGGGAAAAGGAGCTACAGGCTTTTCTCGGCCTCCTTAATTTCTACCATGCAGTCCTCAAACGCGGTGTTAACACACTACGACGAGAATAAATTGCTGGTATTGACTGCTGATGCGTCTCCATTTGGGGTGGGGGCTGTACTCAGCCATGTCATGCCGGATGGGCGGGAGGCCCCCATTGCTTTTTATTCAAGATCGCTGTCAGAAGCAGAAAAAAACTATGCGCAGATCGATAAAGAGGGACTAGCGCTGGTGGCTGCAGTAAAAAAGTTTAATGACTTTATTTTCGGGAGAAAGTTTATTCTTGTGACGGACCACAAGCCCCTGCTGGGAATCTTTGCCTCGAACCGGCAACTTCCCAATATAATTTCTGCCCGCATGTTGCGGTGGGCTCTGTTTTTGTCTGCATACGAATACGATCTGGAACACTGGCCGGGTAAGGCCATTGGACATGCGGACGCTCTCAGCTGCTGCCCTCTGCCCGGCCAGGACTTGGAGCCTGCTCCGGCCTGCACGGTTTTGGCATTGGATGAACTGCCTGAAGCCCCAGTTTCATCAAAAGACATTGCTGCTGCGTCAGCTAAGGACAATGTATTGGCCAGAGTTTTAAACTGGGTGTGGAGGGGGTGGCCAGCAGGGACTTTGGAACCGGAATTCAAAACTTACCGGGCGCGCGAAACTGAAATGTCTATTTCAAAGGGATTTTGCTGTGGGGGAACCGGGTGGTGGTACCTAACAGTTTACGAGAAAAAGTGCTGAAATCACTCCATGAGGGCCATCCAGGAATGGTCCACATGAAAGCGTTGGCCCGGGGGTATGTCTGGTGGCCCGGCATGGATGCTGACATAGAGGATTGGGTCAGAGTTTGCACGCCCTGCCAACAGGCGAGACCTGAACCACCAAGCGCCCCACCGCAGAAGTGGGAAACGGCGGGAAAGCCTTGGTCAAGGTTGCACCTTGATTTTGTGGGGCCAGTACAGGGGCAAATGTTCTTGATTGTGGTTGACACATATTCAAAATGGTTGGAGATGGCTGCCATGACCTCCACCACTTCAACGGCCGTTATTAATGTGTTGCGCCGTTTATTTGCCACCCACGGGCTGCTGGACATGCTGGTGAGCGATAACGGCGCACAATTTGTGTCCCAGGAGTTCCAACCGTTCCTGACCAACAACGGGATCAGGCAACTGACATCTACCCCATTCCACCCGGCCTCTAACGGTCAGGCGGAAAGAATGGTCCGTACGACCAAAGAAGCCCTTGCGAAGCTGACGCAAGGAGACTGGGGGGTTAAATTGGCGTCTTTCCTCCTACATCAGCACGTAACTCCGTGCTCTGCCACAGGCCGCAGCCCGGCTGAGTTGCTGATGGGGCGACACCTATCGTCTTTACTGGATAGGCTACATCCAGATCTGAATGACTTGGGGCCCCAACAGCAGAGTGTTGCCACCAAGGTCCGCACATACGAATGTGGAGATACTGTTTTTGCGAGAAACTATGCAGGGGGACACTTGTGGCTACCAGCCACTGTTACGGATATCCTTGGGTCCCGAATGTATGTGGTGCAACTTGCGGATGGGCGCAGGTGGAGGCGCCACATTGATCAGCTGAGGCAGAGGTGGGCAACTGGCCGCCCCACTTCGCTACCGGCTGAGTGCTCCGAACCTGAGGACCATCCCGTACCTCTTCCAGAGGTGAGTATTGACGGGCCGACCGAGCCCAGTACTGTCCCTGAGGTAGGGCAGACCCCTACTCTCGGACCGGCAACTAGGGATGGAAGTGTGCCTGACTCACTCGAGCGTGAGTCAAGTGGGGTTCCCCCAATTCAATTGTGCCCTGAGCCTACACAGCTACGTAGGTCTCAGCGAACGCGCCGAGCGCCGCCCTACCTAAGTGAATATGAATGTGCCTGAATGTTTTTACTTAGGGGGGAGGGATTTGTAATGTATTCAAATTGACTTGATTATATGTATTGGATGTATTGTGAATCATCCCATTGCCACCTCATGTAAAGCTTCATCCTGGGCTAGGATCCTAATGTAACCAATAGGAACACTAGCCCAGGAAGCAATATCCAATCACTATGAAGTAGCTCCCTGAGCGGGAACGTTTGTGATTGGCCTTTAATGGTTCAACCGCATTGGTTGATTATTGTATAGTAGGCGTGGCTATATTAGCTGGGAATGTTTAAATACAGAGCAGCTTCTATGCCAAAGCTGTCTCTGGCTGACTGATGTTGTACCGTGTTGGAAGTGAGTTCAAGTTCAAGAATAAAAGCCGCATTCTGCTGAATCACTATCCGATTCAGATGCTCTGTCACTGAACCACAGCCCCTCCCTATTAACCCTAAATTTCTAAATTTCCATTAACACTAAAGCAGTTGGTTACACTGCTGTGTGCTTTATGGTGGAATGTTTTCTGCCAGCCCAACTCATGAGGCTGCATTATGGAGATTTTGCAGCACTGTTCTTTCTAATGCTCTGACTCAATCATCCACCTTCAAACATTACTGTGAATGTAGGTACATTCTGCATGCACATAGGAACATCTGTTTGTTAGACAGCACTACTGCATGTTCGCTTCACAGATAAAAAACTGGGGACCATTACAAGGATAAATGTGGGGTTTATATCAGACATTCAGCTGTACATGAGTTGAATGTAACATGATAATTCCTTAATGGATGTACAAAGAAAAATGAAACATACAGTGTACATGAATTGCACGAGTTTGCTGTAACTTGTGAACAGTTATGCTAAGACAGCTAACTGGGCTACTGATGCTTTAGTTTAGGATGACTTTGTCCACCTTTACCCAAAATGCACCTTAGCTTCTATGGCCCTGGAAATCAAGTTTCATGATTGGATTCTACTGCTAGGAACTATAATTCCCATTTACCCAGATACAGAAAGCTATTGCTTTAGAATGAAAAGTGATTACTTCCATACTTGGTTCCTTCCTTAACGCCATTTAAAGGTTTTAATTTAAATAAATAGTCCCTAGGCAATATGACACATTTTCCTTACCTCCTGAGAAAGGTCAAGAAAACAGCATCTTTCTTAAAAACAACAATTCGAACAATTAATTAGTCCCAATTTTAATTAAATGATGATCCCCACTTAGCAGTGCTTAATTTAAAATAGCTAGATGAATTTACGCAGCGACATTTAGTTAATTTAATTAGCTATGACACTATTTTCTTTTATTGCCACTCCAAAGAATGAATGCATTGGATATTATGGTTTCTCCTGCTTAGCTTTTTCCATTTTGTGGGGAATGCAAAGATATTTGCCATGAACAGCGCACTGTGAATGAGATGACATCACTGTTTTTGAAGTTTACAAAATTTGAATTTCAGAAGCTCACAACAGGTGTATGATATATATAGAGAAAAAAAGACTGCTCAATGTTTTCAGGTCTTTTAGTGCAGTCAGTGGTCTTGGACTCTGCATAGGATGGCACTGTAGCAGAGTTATACCCTTTGAAGTCGATAGAAGTTGATTCACTTGGAAGAGTGTAACTGTTAAATAAACAAACAGGGATTACAGTGTTAATCTACTAAAGGAAAAGTGGTAGGATTAACCTTTGTATGAGGCAAGGAATCTCTGTTAGAGAAGGTACAGGAAACAATACTAAATTCACGTCCACTTAACAAAACAAAAAAATGCATGCCACGTCCTTTGAAACCACTCTGAGGAAATGAAGACCAAGGCTCCCACATGGTCTGAATCCTCTTTTGTTTTTGTTGTGTTCCTGCCTTATCTTTGCTTGTCCCACTTCTCTACTGTAGTCCCCAGTAGCCAAAGCATCAGAGTTGGTTTGCAAAATCAGAGACCATCCTGTTGCTCCTAGAGGATAGTGGACCCTGAGGAAAAACCTGAGGGGGTGCTATATCAGGAAGGAGGAATTGCCAGTTCAGTCTAGATCCAGTCTCAGGTTCTCTGGATCTATTCATCATCCTGGGAGCCTGAATATATTGAGTACACTTGATAAAGTCTACAGTAATTGTAACTATCAGTATATTAACAGAGAAAAGATTTATAAAGTCTATGAACTCTGTTCTAAACAAAAGAGAAGAAGAGGAATTCTCTTAGCCTTAAGATTATGAAATGGCTTCCAAAACTGAATCCCATACAGAGCACTCAAAAACAGAATGAACACTGTTGAAGTCTCAATTAATCAGCATCACCCACAGTGGCTAACAACAGTAATTAGCAGCAACTGATGTGCAGACAACCAACAAAATTATGAACAACATAAATCAACAAACAAGAAACAAAACAAAGGGGTTTCCCCCCACCCCCGCTGCCTTTCCTAAATGAGAAGAAGCCAGCACAGAAAAAGTCCTCTCCCTGTTGACTAGTCACCTCGCCCCGAGGATGGTGGCATGCAGAGAAGGCCTTCTGCAGGATCACCAAAATGGAAGTGATCTTTCTAGTACCCAAGTCTCAAACTGTTTACAGGTTTGTTGGTAATCAGCATTTTGAATTCTGCATGGATGCAAATAGGCAAGCAGCATAGGACTTTCAGTACCAGAGAGATATATTCTCAATCCTAGTTGTCCATCTGTAGCCTAGCGTCTACATTTTGAGTTCTTTGAAGCTTCCAGGGCAGAGTGATATTTTTCTAAACCCATTGACGCTGATGGCTTTAGAATAGTGCAACTCTGCTTATGGTGGCATTAAAAGATGATCTGCCGAGGGCATTGGCAAGGAGTGATGGGCATGGCCTCTACTCTTAAAAACTCTTTTGGTCTCCTGCAAAATACACATCTCACATAGCACCATAAGAGAAACTTAAAGTGACACATATCCAGATGAATACAACAGCATATTGTGTAATACAGTGTGCAGTCTAGGTTATGCAGGTTGATTTTTGTGTAGGAGGTTGGTAGATGAAGCTATTGGGATTGCTAACTATTCTGCTTTGAGAGGTAAGAGGACATTGGTCCCTTCACCTCGTTGTTATTGGCAACGCTGTGTATAAAGTGCTTTTGGGTAAATCTCCCTTTGTTACAAAAAATCATCAAATTTAAAATGCCTGGGTTATTAATATGCAATAACAATTTCATGAGCTATGAAACCTAGAATTAATTAACATTTTAATATTTGATTTCTTATTCACATATTCCTTATAACTGCACTGTTGAAGTTTTTCCTTCAGGTATAAAAGCTCCCTTTTTATCTAATTAAAGTAGTTAGCTCAGCAAAATCTGTGTAAGTATTATCAGTTTAAAAAAATCTGAGGAATAGAACAATGTTCATTTACTCTTGAATTGTTACAAACCACTGTACAAATATTAGCAATAAGTATTTTAAAGCCATACAGGAAAGTTGTATTAAAATAATCTTTTTTCTTCTGTTCTGCAGCATAATTGGATCTTGATAAGAGGGGGAACATACCTTAGAAATGCAGATGTAGAAGAGGGACTAGAAACAGATTTTAGAATATGACTTAATTAATGTCCTGAGGTACTGGAACATCTGGAGATCTGGCTTCCTCTTTTTAAAAATGCTGGATAAAAAATTGAGTGGGCATATCTACTTAAGGAACTACAGACAAATCTCATTTTCCCTGTTGTAGCCCTATTGCTGATTTCCCAGTGTGCAACTCTGGATAGCAGCAAATTGCACGGAAAGCAGCAAATTGCGCATACTTGTGTTCAGATGCATCTGAAATGGCAAAGCATTGTGTCTTCCTAAGAGAGGGACCTGGGCTGCCATGGCCATCAGAATCCCAAATTAACCACAGATTGACTTAGATTTTATGTACTGATGCTAAAATTAATAACATCTCATTTGGCTCCAGAGATGATGGGCTGAGCAGATGAAGAAGCAGACAAGGTGAATTTTATTCCATTTGCTGAGAGAACATAAAATCGTTTGAGAAAGTAATCAGGGGCAAAAATGTGAACACTGCACAAATGCATCATTTGCATTTTAACTTCTTGGTTAATTTAAGAAATCATCCATTTCCCTCACAGTGTTTTCTAAAAATGACAGGACAGATCTGAACTGGCTCTAGATCCACTCTTTGGATTTGAGAGTTCTTGGTGATTTGACGTTGGTGCCCCGCTGGTAGCAACACGGGGAGCACAGCAGAACCTAGAAGTCTTGGAGCTTGCCATGCCCTTCCCATGCTGATCAGGATGAGGGATGTGCATTTGGCTTGGACGAGTGGAATACATTTCCAAACAACTGCCTATTTGGCAATATTTGGGGCAGGCACAGCAGAATCAGATACTCAGTTCTGATTTGGCTCGCCGAATACAACAGCCCTGAATACGCAGAAAATATTAGGCAAGTATACAGGGCCCTGAATAGCTGTAGGAAAGGTGGCTTAAGTTTTAAAGGGCAGTACTTACCGCTTTTCCCACTGATCCAGGGCTTTCCCCACCTCTTCCTTCACTTCCCAGGGCTAAGGGGGGAGAGGGAGGGGAAGAGGGGGACCTAATATCCAACCACTGCCATGTTTGCAAATGCATTGTGCAGCTCTGCAAGGCTGGTGTTGCTACTGGGTTACCTCAGCCAGCACAGTACCACCTACCTTGCTGAGGGAGGGAGAGAACTTGCAACTCTGCCAATAGAATTGCAAGTTGCAATGCTCTTTGAACAATCACAGGACACTGTTATTTTTTCGAACTGTTCTGTGCATAGGGACAGAGAGCATTTAAGCAGCAGGAGTCCTGTGGCTGGAGTCACTCCATTTTGGCTGGCTGCTTGGCTGGAGTGGAGATTGCTGGCCTTGGCTTCTCAGCTGCCTTCCTGCTGCTGCTGTTGCTCGGCCTGCCCTGCCCTGCCCAGTGCCCTTTATCTCTCCTCTGCTGTGTGGGCTGTGGAGTGGACTGCCTGACTGGACATAAGCCTGAAGACATCACCTGATAACAGTACTTCAGATTGATATTTTTTAAAATATTAATTTTTAAAAGGAAAAAATGTAAACGTTTTTTAAAAAGTTTCCCCCCTCATCCTGTGTTGGGTGGGTGGCAAAACTTAGCAACCAGGCAAAGAGAGGCCAGACTACAGGGGAGACACTCAGCTAGCCCAGAGTTCTAACAGGAGCCTGGGTGATCGTGCAGCTGGCTAATTGATAGCAGCATTTAACTCCACACTCTGGACAGTACTCCTCGTGGAAGCAACAAGTCAGCTTCGTGCTGCTTGCATCCACTTCAGCTTGGCTCTTGCACCTAAACCTTGGCTTTGGACTTGGCTCTGTGTTCCTGGCTCCTGATCCCAGCTTGGCTTTGGACTACGCTTCTGGTTAGTAATTTTGGACTTGGCTCTGTGTTCCTGGCTCCTGATCCCAGCTTGGCTTTGGACTTTGGACTGTCTTCTTGGCTCCTGACCTTGGCCTGTTCTGGACTCCCTCTGACTGGCACCCCAGCCCGTGACAGGTGGAGGGGAGAGAGAGGACTGTGTTTTTTTCCCACCTGTGCACAGGACCACTCCAGAGACACCTTTCACCACTCCAACTTCTGGCCATAGTGGTACAATGAAGAAGCCCCATCTTGGCAGCTTCATTAGGATGCTTCTGGGGTGGCCCTGGCAGAGGTGCCTGCAGGTGCTGGCACTGGGCAGGGGTCTGCTCCTCAGGCATTCCCTCCTCAAACTGTTGCCTCTGAGGCTCAGCAGCAGCAAGAGGGGCAGTAAGAGCTATCTTGAGCTTTAGGGACAGTCTTCTGGCTCAGAGGGTTATGGTATTGACGTCATACTGACTGGCCTGTAATTTCCTAGATCTCCTCTGGAACCCTTTTTAAAGATGGGAGTGACATTAGTTACTTTCCAGTCCTCAGGAATGGAGGCAGGTTTTAGTGAATGATTACATATTTTTGTAAGGAGATCCCAAGTTCACGTTTGAGTTCTCTCAGAACTCTCGGATGTATGCCATCTGGGCCTGGTGATTTATCAGTTTTTGTTTATCAGTCATAGGACCCCCTCTCTCATCACCTCAATCTGATTCAGGTCTTTCAACACCTGTCCTGAAATCAGCGGTTCTGGAGTGGGCAAGCACTTGTCATCTTCCACAGTGAAAACAGAGGCAAAAAATGCATTCAGCTTCTCAGCCATTTCCCTATCATCCTTCACTACTTCTTTTACCCCTTGGTCATCCAAGGGCCCCACTGCCTCTCTGGCTGGTTTTCTACTTTTAATGTATTTGAAGAAAGTTTTATTGTTGGTCTTTACATTTTTTGCTATATGTTCCTCATAGGCCCTTTTTGCCTGCCTGATCACAGACTTGCATTTTATTTGCCACAGCCTGTGTTCCCTTTTATCAACCTCACTGAGACTAGCTTTCCACCTCTTAAAGGAATCCTTCTTACCTTTTACAGCTTCCATTACTTTGTTGGTTAACTGTGCAGGCTTTTTTCTATACCTATTTGTGCCTTTCCTAACCTGCAGTATATATTTTTTCTGAGCTTCTAGGATTGTAGTTTTAGATAGTCTCCAAGCTTCCCCAAAGGTTTTGACCCTTTCTACTTTTCCTTTCAGTTTCCTCCTCACATGTCCCCTCTTTATTCTAGAACTACAATCTCGATAGGAAAGATGAGAGACAGAACAGAGTACTAAGCTTACTAGCTACAGATGGAAGCAGGTGGCGAGAGGGTGTGTCCTCCCTTTTGGAGCATGCAGGAGGAAGAAGTGAGTGGGAAAGGATGAACGGAAGGAAGGAAGTTGTTCCATGAGATCTCCATTCTACATATCAAAGGGATAGTGACAGGAGAGTAATCGTGGGAAGGAAAGGTCAGTGTGTGACTAATGACTAGCTATCTGTCTCTTTTGCCATGAAGTCTGGAGGACACAGCTTTCACTTCCAACATGCTACACTGTGCATTGTTTGGAAACTCCCAAGCAGTCCATCTGATCTTACAGGTAACAAGCTAGGGAGGTGTCAGGGAGAGAAGTTAAATAAGGTTGTGGAACCCTCTGCCACCTATCCTTGATTTCCCATTTTCCTCTGGTCTACATCTAATAATAAAGGGGGAAGCTCATGCCTGACTTGAAGCTTTTTGATGCAGTGCCATACAGTTTGGCAGTGGCACAAGGTTCTGTTGCTGAACACCAGTCCTTGCAAAACACCAGTCCTTGCAAAACCGAGATTCTTAGATTTGAAGATGGTCCTGTTGAGCTTTGGTGTGGCACTGGCACTGCCACAGTGGCACTTTTTCTGCTGTGCACATAGCAGTGTTAGGCTCCTTACAAACAAGCAACCACTCAACAGTTCACTTTCCAAAGAGATTCTCTGGAAGGGACTGACTGCTGAGTGCCTGCCCTGCTGTTTACTGGGTTAGGTTTTTTACTACCATAGAAAACAATTGTTAGCCGAATTGCTTTATCTACAGCAATTGGCAAAATGTAGATGGGTTCTTGCCAGCTATACCAAGGTCCAGTTCCCACCAAGGGTTACCAGTAGCAGGAGTCGAGGCTGTTGTTGTTCAAAATTACTGTCTTTTACTTAAGAAAATATAAATCACATACAAACAATACTGATACACTCACACATTCAATCAAGTTCCTTAGAAATACAGAATTAAAATAGTCACTTTTGCATTAGCAGGTAAGGTGATGATGGGAGATACTTATCTGTCCTGAAGCTTGTTCGTTCCAATGAAGAATAGAGGGGAAGAAAAGATATCTAGGGAAGTTTAACACACAGCTAGAACCAGCCAGGTTGTGTGGGCAGTAGAGGCAAGGGTTGGGGATAGAAAGCTGGACAAAAGGGGATTTAAAGCAGACAGGGGTTGTTGGGGGTGTTGCGGCTAGCAAAGGCCAGGCGACTGGTCCTTAACTTTTATAGGTGGATCTTTGGGTGGGTGGCAACTATGCCAACCTGTGGACCCACCTACCTGTTAGTTCATCACAAAACTAATCCTATTGGTTGTGTGCAGTGAGGGGTGGCAACCTAGAGGGCTGGGCAATATTGGCCCTGGTCACATGGGCCGGATATCGCGGGGGGAGGCGTGGCTGTTTGCCCCAGAGCGAACTACCGTGTGGCTGCTGGATCAAACATCCCACCGATGTCCCATGCTTCGGGGGGAGGTGCCGATCACACGTCAATCCTGCGGCATGGCAAAGAAGTGGCGCGGCGGGGGTTGTGGGTTTTTTTAATCGAAGTATGTGCATGCGCCGTTGGGTGCTTGTGCGCATCCCATGGAGACTTGGGGGGGGGAACCTTTTCGCGACAGGACATGGGTGGGCGCCGGATGCCACGAGCTACTACTGGAAACGTGATCAGACGCCCACCCTTGCCCCGCGGTTTCCGGAAACTAGTACCTCGGAGGTACTAGTTTTTTACTCCGCATCTTCGGTGGGAAGCCTCGGGTTAGCCACGGGAGCTCTACGCTTCCCAGATGTTGCGGTTTGATCGCGCCCGGAAAATCCGTCTATCTTCCATCTCTGTAGCGTGGCTAATGCTTCGTGTGACCGCAACCATTGTAACTTAAGACCTAACTCATAAGGCATCTGGGCAAGTGTGAAACCTGGTGTCAAGGAATCTCCTTGAAGTGCAGATGAAGCTTGGCCCTTCCCAGGTCATCAACGGGTCCATCTAGCAGGAAATGCCATTCAGATGTAAAGTAGAGATGTGGAATACGTGTCTTTCAACAATTCAGCCATGAGGGCTGCTTCTCCTTAAGTTGCTGTTTCTGCTGACAATATGGAGATGTGTGCTTTCCTTCACCAGGCTGGCAGTGTAGCTGAAAACCTATTCACATGTAAGGCTTTGTGCAGGCACCTTCTATGTGTAGTGTCACAACAGGTGATTTGTACAGCTTTCTGAGCCTATGGTTGTGTGTGTGTGCACAGTCCATGTAGTGTTTGGCAGCAAATATAAATCCACAAAGCAAATATCAGTCTCATCCTTTAACACAATGGAGGGAATGGGGACAACATCTTTGGGTACCCATAGAATTTGACTCACTGGTCCAATGTCTTTGGAACTTGGGGGTTCATGTGGAGAATTTGGTGCCTCTCCCTCAAACCCCCTCCCCCCAGCCCACTGAAAACATCTTGGGAAATTTGACACTTTCTCCCCACCATAAGAACCAATGGGGAATGGGGGTAACCTCTTTTGTGGCCCATAGAATTCGATCTCCTGGTCCAATCTTTTTGGAACTTGGGGGGTCTTTGGGGGAGAGGCTCCGGCAGTGACACTGTGAATTTGGTGCCTCTCCCTCAAACCCCCTCCCCCCAGCCCCCCAGATTATACCCTATAAGATTTTGCCATTGACTTTAATGGCCCATAGGGTATAATGGAGCCATATATTTGGGATTCCCGAATATTTCCTGAACCAGCCAGCATTGCATTGGGGATATTCAGGAATCCCAAATATGTTACCCCCGAATAGTCCTGAATCCAAATTTAGACAAAAAAAAATTCAGCGCACACCCCTAGGAACCCCGCTGCCCCTTCCACCCCCACCCTCCACACACAAAGGACAGAGGGGCAGGGATGTGGAGACACCCAGAAAGAGCCACTCAGCCCTGGCTATCATGGTCTCAGAGATGTCATGATATTGCCTGGAGACCTTCCTGTAATCTGCATTCTTCCCTAATTGGAAGTTGTACAATGCTCTCACAATGCCTTGCTTCTGCTTGGGTTGCCAACAGGCCTGGAGAAAAATGTCCTGTCCCTTGTACAGAAGCAGTTGAAGCTTTTTATGGCATGGAGGTAAATAATATCATCTGATAAACAGCATTTGATAAAACCCTATTAAAGGGATGGGACATTTTTCTCCAGGCCTACTGGCAAATCTAGCCAGACTGATAGGTCTTTAGGCTGATTGGGGCTCTGGATGCTTTTACCTCTGTATGGTATGTCAAAGGCACTTGAGCATCACAGGAGCTACTGTAGACAGGTGTTCTATAATAATGGCACCATCATATATTACTAAGGACTTCCTCATTAATTGGCAGTTGTCTCCAGTAATTTCAGAATATGCATGACAGCAAGTTGGATAAAATAGTGTGGTAAATTGGATCCAGTAACAGATTTCCAGTTGGCCTGCCCTGATTTCATAGTATTTTTTCTCCTGTAGATTGAGCACCTTATAATTTTCATGATAAACCATTCCAACTTCAAGGCAAAATGGAATGCCATGGGTAATAGCTGTTATACTTCAGACTATAGCAAAATTAAAAACATTTCTCAAGTCTGTACTTAGATTTTGTCACAAACCACTTTGATACCTACTGTTATGACAATTCAGTATGAATTTATAATGAATAGTAATTTAGCATTATGAGACATCCATTTTGGGTTTTAATCCTTAGTGGTACATTATGAATTAATTTTAATAACACTTATCATCATGTGTTCATTACCTACTATTGTGGATGTCATAAATAGTAAGGGTGCCAGAGGTTCTTTTAATTTGAACATAATATTACTTAATGGACAATTTTTATAGCTGGGGTTGGATACTCTTTATTTTTTTAATATGAAAATTAATATGAAAATCGTTTTCAAGTCTTTTGCTAATATCCTAATCATTCATCCTTAAGTGGTTGAAAAAAGTGCAATGACCTTTGAATGGATATGCCAATATCACAAGTGACACCTTTCTACAAAGACTCTGGTACCTTCAGTAAATAGATAACATGGTGAAATTCAATGTGTGTAGCCTTTCTCAGCATGGAGATACAGTGACAGGGAAAGTGTCACCTGTGGGATTTGTATTGGTCCTGCAGTTATTAAAGGAACAAATTTCCTGCCAGAAAAAGGAAGCAACTGTGGCCACAAGCTGACCCAGATAATAGTGTTGGTGCAACAGAGAGGAGTAGTAGGATTAGTTGTTGAAAACAACATATTTCCTCAGTGCAGCAATGTGGCACACACTGAAATGGTCACAAAGAGAGTTGCAATCAGTAATGCAACATTATTTGGTGAATCACAAAATGATTCTGACTCCACAAAGAAAAATAAAATGGTGGCAAAAAGGATGGATTTTGGGGCAGAGGCAGCTTTGCTCCCTACACTGATTTCTTCATCAGGACAAACAAGGAGGGATGTTGTTCAGTCTCCACTTCAGCTCATTTCCTCCTCAAGCATAATGATCCACTATTTAATGGGCTGCTCATCTGTATCTGAATAGCTCAAAGATGACATTGCAGGGAAAAGACGACTGGGTCTGTGCATGTGTGATTACATATTGCTTTCTCACAGCTGCTGCTCTCTACATACCACGTGTCTTTCCATGAGACCATACACATCCAACCCACAGGGTTAAACAAACAAGAAGTAACTTTTATTAATGGCTTAAACATTAACAGTGGAGTGAATCAGGGAAATTAATTCAAAGTTTCTCCAAACTTGAACTTTTGAACCATCTCCCTACTCATTCATTTGGGATTCTTTGTTACAAGCTGACCTTTTCCCAGTCAGCATCAAGCTGCTGTTCTGTGCATGCTGGCTCAAAATTAGTGCTTTTTCCTTCAGCCAGGTCTGATTCCAACTCTGAACTAACAGCTGCTTGACTGTCAGCCTCTCACCAACATTCTGTCAGCTCCTATTGGTCGCTCTTAGGGAGAGGAGGAACCTAACCTGTCTGTCACAACACCATTAGTTTGTTTTCTTTTGAATGGAAAGGAAAATTCTTTCCAAAAAAGTAGACAGTCTACCCTTGAACCTAGATAAAAAGATCACAAGATTTGTATGGTCAGTTCTTGTTATCATGTTTGTGATCCAATTTCAAAAGTTTTAAAAAGTGATTTTTAAAATTGTTCCATGCAAACTAACAGAGAGATGTTAGAGCTACATTACCTCCAATTTAAGTTGCAAGGCACATACTGAAGCACTCTCTTTTCATTATATCTCACATGTTTCATATGTATAATGTTCCTTATATAATCAATTAATAAAGAGATGAAGCCACTGGTGCTGTTACTTGTGATAGAAATAGACAAGATACTGGAGATATTTTTAAAGTACAAGGAACATGATACATGTCTCATATTTTTGTAAATTTAGCTTAAAAGAATAAATTCTTGTAAAAATTCACAGAAATCCGGTCCGGGAGAGGCCGTTCCGCAGGGGCGTGCCTCAAGGGGCCACCTTTGCCGCCCCGCACGGAGCGAGGCAGCCCGACATCCGGGGACAGCTGGGGGCGGGGCCGGAGGTTTCCTCATACCGGCCTCTGCTCCCGCCTTCATTCGCCTCGCTGCGCGCAGAGAGGGAGGGAGCTCCTGAGCTCCGGTGCCTTGGAGCTTCCATCCTGTGGGAGATGTCTGGGTGGCAGATCCAAACACCATCTGTGGAGTCAACCGCCTTGCCCAGTCTGCCAGACACCTTCCTCCTCAGCACATCCACCTTCTTGGGATGAGCCGCTCTTCGCCATGATCTCCGTTCCAGCCAATCCAACCAAAAGAAGACCGTGCTGGGCAAAACCTCATGCAAGAAGGTCAGGTCATACAGCACCTGGCGCTCCAGATATGCACTGGGTCATTCTGTCAAGTCATTCTCCCCCAGCTGCAGCACCAGTGCATCAGGAGGTGGGTGCTGGGCCCCATCACATTCCAACCAGGACAGTAATGATCTCCACCGCATACCCCGCTGGGCCATCCAAGTGATGTGCATGGCTGCTTCCAGCCCCAAGTCCTTGCCCCAACCAGATGATGATGCATACAAATCTGCCCAATGAACGATGCTGTGCCCAAAAATCCAGACCATCCTGTGTGTGTGCCCTGGAACTGAGGAGTCAGAGATACCCTTATTGGCCACCCTCCAGATGCGGCCGAACGTAGGCCTTGAAGGCCTTAGAGTGCCAATGCCCTATGGCTTGTATGCACGCCTTGGGTATCCCGAGGCCCGCAGCCATGGTCGCTGCCCCAATCCTAAATGAGTGAGGCTCAAATTCTTTGCTGGGCAAGCCCAAAGCCCCCACTGCCACTCTGAAAACACCCATGAACTGATACCTGGTCATCGGGGTCCCATCCCTGTTGATGAGCAGAAGGCCGCCCTTCCGAGGCTGCATCACAAGGAATGCCCTCGTGGTCCATACTGCACATGGTCCCCCTGGCAGGGGCCCCAGGTGTAAACTTGCCCCTTTTCCTAATTGATCAGTCTTTGATGTCTGGTCACCGTTGGTCAGGTGGGGATGGCGAGTGGCCTGCACCAGTTTTTAAAAGGCCTCCCCTTCCCGACCACCCTGTCGCCAAGCCATTGGCCTGTGGAGGAAGGGGAGGCACCTATCTTCCTGCTGCTTGTCCGGCCCCACCCTCCCGACCCAGTGACTGGCCAGCCGCTTCCTCCCCTGCCCGGCCCCGCAAATGGCGAGCCTCAACTACCCGGACCCTTCCTGCTTGCTACAGTGTCTTAGTCAGTAAAAGGGAAAGAAAAACAGAGGGCAAATCTTGTCTCTGAGGGAGGGAAGTAGATGGAGCTGTCGTATCATCCAAAAGTGATTTTATAGTACACAATTTTGCCCCAATTTACACAGGTACAGCCATTATTGTGACATTCAGGTAATAATTTTACTTATGTGATAATCTGTGATAATAAGCAAGTTCAGAAATCTCTGTAATTAAAAGTTCTGTTGAAGCATCTTTGCTGCAAACACTGCATATTGATTATGTGAATATTGGATAACACAGGTTCATTGTTCAGCAGATTATGTATGAAATACAAATGTGCTAAAGCAGCAGCTGAAAATGCACAGATTGAAAGAAGGAGTGCATCCAGGGTGGAGCTGGCTAGCTGAGGAGGCAGGCAATTCATTAAGTTCTTTCTGACAGTATATCCATTTTGGCAATATAAACCAATGTTTTTTAGATGCTAAAGGCTGAGCAATTGGCCTTAAGTGAATTATGGACCTTTCATTTTCTTCAGTGGGACATTTAACAGACTAAACATTAACAAAGGAGCAGACTGATCTTGCTTCTTAAAGGACTTATTGAAGACCAGGCAACCCTCCAGACTGATTAATTTATCATTCGATTATTGTAACACAATTTGAATTTTAATGCATAGGTAATAGGACTTTGAGTTCCTTAAATTAATTGGCAATTAAAAAGAACATAGTTCTGGAGAGATCTGGTAAAATTGCCTTTGTTGTATATCTTTTTATTAGTTATCTAAAAAGCAGAAAATCTGGCAAAATCCTTCTGGAAAGCAGTGATCATATTGGAGCCAACTTTAATGCAACTGTAGTTCCTGTGGTTCTCACTGTATGGTGATTAAAAAAAAAAAAAGAATGGGGTGGGAAGACTGATTTTCTTAAGAGAATGTGGCTGTCTAGAATTTCTGTGTCACCAGGACACAGTTAGTGAAAGTAAACTCGAACAGGTTGCGGCCATAAGAAATTTTTGTTAGGGCTGTTACAGGTTATTGGATTGCAGCTTTTTCACAGTTGATGCGCTATTGGACTCATTTGTTAACTTCCTGTTAATACATTTATCTATCTATTTATTTATATTTTAGCTTTATAAATTGCCCAATCACTGTGTACACAGGGCTCTGGGCAATGTACAACAACATTTAAAATCAATGTTGTGTTGTTGTTCAGTCGCACAGTCGAGTCCGACCCTTTGCGACCCCATGGACCAGATCCTGCCAGGCCTTCCTGTCTTCTGCCATCTTCTGAAGTTTGCTCAATTTCATGTTCATTGCATCTATGACACTGTCTAACCATCTCATCCTCTGCCGTCCCCGTCTTCTTTGACCTTCAATCTTTCCCAGCATTAGGGTCTTCTCCAGTGAGTGCTCCCTTCTCATTTGGTGGCCAAAGTATTTGAGCTTCAGTTTCATTTTCTGGTCTTCCAGGGAACAGTCAGGGTTGATTTCTTTTAGGATTGACTGATTTGAGAAGTTAAAATTAATAGAATCAATAAATACATTCAATACATTCTTAAAATAATCTCAAAATGGTGTAATTAATCTGATCCTTAAAAACCGATTCTGGAATGTGTCGCCATCTCATAGGTGGGGCACGAGGAGGGAAAGATGAAAAAGATGGAAGAACATGGGAGGATGCCAGCTATGATGGAAAAACCATTGCTGTCCTCAACCAAAGGCCTTGTGGAACATCTCTGCCTTACAGGCCCTGTGAAGTTGCATCAATTCCTACAGGGCCCTGGTGGTGTTTAGCAGCGAGTTCTACCAGGTCGGAGCCAGGACAAAAAGGGCCTGGCTCTGGCCAAGGACAGCTGGATATCTTTGGGGCCGGGGATCACCAGCAGGTCATTCTCAGAGGAGTGTAACACTCTTCTGGGGACATACCGGAGGAGGTGGTCCTGAAAATACTTGGGTCCCAGACTGCTCAAGACCTTGAAGGTCAGAACCAAAACCTTGAACTTGACTCAGTACTCCACTGGGAGCCAGTGTAGCTGGCAAAGAACTGCTTGTATATGTGCCATCCGTGGCATTCCTTTCAGGACTCATGCCACCACATTCTGGATCAGTTGTAATTTCCAGGTCAGTCTCAAGGGCAGGTCAGCATAGAGCAAGTTACAGTAGTCTAGCCTGGAAGTGACCATTACATTGATTACTGTGGCCAGGTCAGGGTGCCACAGGAAAGGGGCTAATTGCCATGCTTAGTGCAGATGGAGAAATGCCAGCCTGGCAATATTCATGACCTGGGCCTCCATAGCTAAGGAGGCATCCAGGGCCACACCCAAACTCCTGACAGATTGCGCCAGCATAAGTGATGGCCCGTCAAGAGTGGGAAGTCTGTGCCCCAGTCCTAATGCCTCCCCCACCAGAGAATCTGTCTTTGTTGTGTTCAGTCTCAGCCTGCTCTTTTTTAGTCATCCCACTACGGCCTCCAAACCCATGGCCAGATTTTGCCGGGTGGTATCCAGGTAGTCATCCAATAACAGATATAGCTGGGTACTGATGTCACCCAAGCCTGACACTCCACACCAGCTGGGCAAGGGGGGGTGCATATAGATGTTGAATGACATCGGGGAGAGGATTGCCCCCAAGGCACCCCACATATTAAGGGGTACCTAGTTGACACCCTCTCACCCTGTGCCACCCTCTGTCCCTGACCAAGGAGTAATGAGGAAAGCCATTTCAGGGCTACCCTACGAATTCTCATGTTGGGACCATTATTTCTTTTTTCAGAGACCAAGGGTGTCATCAGACGAGCAGTTTGCTGCAGCAGTATATCAGCTCTAAATAGGCCACATGAGTTTGGGACACTTTGCGTCGATCACACAGCACCCCCATGGTTGGTCATTCACATTGCTAATATGCTGCAACCATGGACCCAAAGCTAGATTGGTGTTTTTTTTCTAAGTCCCACTGTGCGTGCGCAGAAGCAGACAAGCACACACACACTCCTGGCTGCATTTTATGGGTCGCTGAAGTGCATGTCTGAGTGAGGTTGGGGGGAAAAGGATGCACCAGAAATGGAGTGGGACGATCACACCACTCATGCATTTCCATGGCACACCCGGGTGATCAGACACCCAGAAACCCACCATGGAAATTCCTCGCCAAGGTAGCCACCGGAATTTGCCAGTGGCTATTTAATCCATGTAGGAGTTCTTTTAGCGTGAGGTAGAGATGAGTGTGGCACAGGAGCCAGATATGTGTGTTTGATCACACCCATTTGATCCAGAGGGGAGGGCTGGCTATGTCAAGCCAAACTGCTCATGTGATCACACCCCAAGTCTTCCTGTAGAAAATAATGACCTTTGAAAATTTAGCAGACCAGCTTCCTCTTTCTCCCTCTTAGCTCCTCGTGCCAGAAACATGAAGTGCTCCTGAAATTCCAGGAGATAAATTTTTGTTAATCCTAGAGTTTGGGATAATTTGGTTATCCCTGAGCCAACCTGAAATAGCTGCCTTCCAGTTTATTGTAGGCTTAGGTATATCTGAGTGCATACCCCTACTGGTGAGGAATGTGTGAAACTGGTTGTGTGTACAGACCCTTAATTATGTAACTGAGCTGCAAAAACTAGCCATGGGGAGAAATGTTGGGAAGGGCATTTAAGATCCCCCTAACTGTCATTTACTTGATTGGGAATGGTACCTCCATGAGCTATTTTAAATCCCAAGGGGGGGTGGGGACAAGAAATTACGGATTTAAAGACTCTGATCCATGTCATCCCAGCTATTTTTGGCAGCCTAATTATACAACTGGAGATCCAAATATGGGTGTTTAGCATTGCATCACATGTGGTTTGCAATGAGTCATGACTGTAGGTATTGACAGATGACGGGATCCTCTTCTCTTGACTGTGCTATGCAGGAACACTTTGTGTTTTTCTAATTAGTTATGTAGAAGTAAGACAATCTCTTGTGCTGCAGAAGAACAAAACAAGGTGAAATAACAAAAAAAAACCTTGAAAAGTTTGGAGAATTACCTTTTAAGTGACATAATAACCCCATTCAAGTTGAAGTATATTGTACTTGGATGAATCTACAGATTGTTGCCACTAAATCTTAATTTTATTGGCCTCTCTACCCCTCCATCTCGGTTCTCTGAGCAGCTCATATGTGCCCATGAAATATAGCTTCAAGGCATTTGGAAAAATTATGAGACAGGAACTGGATGATCCAGACAGATTTCATTGGAGCTCACAGTCACACAATGACAAGCCCAGAGAGGTATTAAATGGCACAACTCAGAGAGAGCCCACTGAAAGCCTGTTGTTGTTGTTCAGTCGCACAGTCGAGTCCGACTCTTCGCGACCCCATGGATCATCTCCCGCCAGGCCCTCCTGTCTTCCGCCGTCTTCTGAAGTTGGCTCAATTTCATGTTCGTTGCATCGATGACACCGTCTAACCATCTCATCCTTTGCCGTCCCCGTCTTCTTTGACCTTCAATCTTTCCCAGCATCAGGGTCTTCTCCAGGGAGTGCTCCCTTCTCATTTGGTGGCCAAAGTATTTGAGCTTCAGTTTCATTATCTGGCCTTCCAGGGAACAGTCAGGGTTGATTTCTTTTAGGATTGACTGATTTGATCTTTTTGCAGTCTTCTCCAGCACCATAGTTCAAAAGAATCTATTCTTCGGCGCTCGGCCTTCCTTATAGTCCAACTCTCGCAGCCATACATGACTACTGGGAATACCATTGCTTTGACCATGCGGACTTTTGTTGGCAGGGTGATGTCTCTACTTTTTATCATGCTGCTTAGGTTCGCCATCGCTTTCCTCCCAAGGAGCAGGCGTCTTTTAATTTCATGGCTACTGTCACAGTCTGCGGTGATCTGGGATCCCAGGAAGGTGAAGTCTGTCACTACTTCCACGACTTCCCCTTCTATTTGCCAAGGAGTGATGGGGCTGGATGCCATGATCTTAGTTTTTTTGATGTTGAGCTTCAAGCCCACTTTTGCGCTCTCCTCTTTTACTCTGAGCAAGAGGCTCTTTAGATCCTTTTCACTTTCAGCCATTAGAGTGGTATCATCTGCATATCTGAGGTTGTTGATCTTTTCCCCAGCAATCTTAATTCCCGCTTGTGATTCATCCAGGCCAGCATTTCGCATGATGTACTCTGCATATATATTAAATAAGCAAGGTGACAGTATACATCCTTGTCGTACTCCTTTTCCTATGCTGAACCAATCAGTTGTTCCGTATCCGGTTCTAACTGTCGCTTCTTGGCCCTTATACAGGTTTCTCAAGAGACATGTGAGGTGGTCTGGTACTCCCATCTCTTTAAGGACCTGCCATAGTTTGTTGTGATCCACACAGTCAAAGGCTTTAGCATAGTCAATGAAGCAGAAGTAGATATTTTTCTGGTACTCTCTTGCTTTTTCCATAATCCAGCGAATGTTGGCAATTTGATCTCTAGTTCCTCTACCTCTTCGAAACCCAGCTTGTACTTCTGGTAGTTCTCTATCCACGTACTGTTGAAGCCTAGCTTGTAGGATCTTGAGCATGACCTTGCTAGCGTGTGATATGAGTGCAATTGTGCGATAGTTTGAACATTCCTTGGCATTGCCCTTCTTTGGGATTGGAATGTATACTGACCTTTTCCAATCCTGTGGCCACTGTTGCGTTTTCCAAATTTGCTGGCAAATGGAGTGCAGCACTTTAACAGCATCATCTTCTAAGACTTTGAATAGTTCAGCTGGAATACCATCACCTCCACTAGCTTTGTTGTTACTAATGCTTTCTAAGGCCCATTTAACTTCACATTCCAGGATGTCTGGCTCGAGGTCAGTGATTATACCATCGTGGTTGTCAAGGACATCGAGGTCTTTCTTGTATAGTTCTTTTGTGTATTCTTGCCATCTTTTCCTAATCTCTTCTGCTTCTGTTAGGTCCCTACCGTTTTTGTCCTTTATCATGGCCATCTTTGCGTGGAACGCTCCCTTGATTTCTCCAATTTTCTTGAAGAGATCTCTAGTCCTTCCCATTCTATTGTTTTCTTCTATTACTTTGCACTGTTCATTCAGGAAGGCCTCCTTATCTCTCCTTGCTGTTCTCTGGAAATCTGCATTCAGTTGGGTAAATCTTTCCTTTTCGCCTTTGCCTTTCGCTTTCCTTCTTTCCTCTGCTATTTGTAAAGCCTCATCAGAAAGCCACTTTGCTTTCTTGCATTTCTTTTTCTTTGGGATGAAAGCCTGTAGGTCTCCATCAAGATGTGCTTGGTACAATATTCTCTTATCTCTGGCACATTCTTCACAAACAGATGAGATTCCAGTGATATCAGCATCTAACTAATTCTTGCATTTCTTTTTCTTTGGGATGAAAGCCTGTAGGTCTCCATCAAGATGTGCTTGGTACAATATTCTCTTATCTCTGGCACATTCTTCACAAACAGATGAGATTCCAGTGATATCAGCATCTAACTAATGAAGTTTTCTTCTTCCCATGACTCCCAGTTTCCACCACTTAAGTCCCCTTCCAGTGTACTAAAAATTTAGCCATGTATTTAACACTGTCTCTAATATATATCAATCCTGTCTCAAGCTGTCTTTTTTTAACTTGTTTTAACTTTGTTTTTAACTTGTCTTTTTTAACTTGTTCAATAATGATTTGGAGTTGGGAGTAAGCAGTGAAGTGGCTAAATTTGCGGATGATACAAGATTGTTCAGGGTGGTGAAAACCAGGGAGGATTGTGAGGCACTCCAAAGGGATCTGTCGAGGATGGGTGAGTGGGCGTTAACTTGGCAAATGGGATTCAATGTGGCCAAATGCAAAGTGATGCGCATTGGAGCCAAAAATCCTAACTATAAATACACGTTGATGGGGTCCGAACTGACAGAGACTGACCAAGAGAGAGATCTTGGAGTCATAGTAGATAACTCATTGAAAATGTCGAGACAGTGTGCGACTGCAGTAAAAAAAGGCCAATGCTGTACTGGGGATTATTAGGAAGGGTATTGTAAACAGATCAGCCAATATCATAATGCCCCTATATAAATCAATGGTGAGACCTCATTTGGAATACTGTGTGCAGTTCTGGTCACCACACCTTAAAAAGGATATTATAGCTTTGGAAAAAGTGCAGAAAAGGGCAACTTGAATGATAAAAGGGTTGGAACACTTTCTCTATGAAGAAAGGTTAAAGCGCTTAGGGCTCTTTAGCTTGGAGAAATGACAATTGAGGGGTGACATGATTGAGGTTTATAAGATTATGCATGGGATAGAGCAGGTAGAGAAAGAGGTACTTTTCTCCCTTTCTCAGAATACAAGAACTCATGGGCACTCCATGAAATTGCTGAGCAGTTGGGTTAGAACAGATAAAAGGAAGTACTTCTTCACCCAACGAGTGATTAACACTGGGAGCGGTGGCGCAGGCAGTAAAACGCCTGCTTTAACAACACTCGAGCAGCCACTATGGCTGTTCGAGACCCACCGCGGTCGAGGTGAGCTCTCGACCCTAGTCCTAGCTCCCGCCCACCCAGCGGCTCGAAAGCAGAAAGTAATTATAATGCGAGTAGAGAAATGGGTACCTACCCTTAGAAGGATAGGGGGCACCCTCCTCTAGCGAGGTGTGTGGCGGAGGCGACAGCAACGGCGACGGCGGCAGCAGACACCGGCTGCAGTGGAGTACCGACGGTGAAGGAGGCGTGGTGTGGTGACATGGCGGCAGCGTGCAGCAGCAGCAGGTCCCTGGTGGCCAGCGGCAGGAACATCAGGCGGCTATCGTCAGCGGAGGTGAAGGTGCACGATGACATAATCTACGAGCGCGGCGGAGCCTGAGTGGCGCAGCCGAGGCCGGAGGAGGATGTTAATCGTGTGCCAGCCCGCCAGAGCGCCAGAAGGAACATCCAGCCAATGGACTGCCGGGAATAGAGCCAAAAAAAGCCGAACCGAAGAAACATCAGCCTCCACCTGGGTGTCGGTAGGCTGTCCCATTCCCAGTACAATGTGGCCTAAGTTAGGGTGTAATGTGCTTAGCACCTCCCCATGCAAACTGCCCAGAGACCCCCAAGGGGGTTAGGGCGGTATATGAAATAGAAGGTAATAAATAAATAAATAAATAATAAACACATGGAATTCACTACCACAGGAGGTGATGGCAGCTACAAGCATGGACAGCTTCAAGAGGGAATTAGATAAACATATGGAGCAGAAGTCCATCAGTGGCTAATAGCCATAAGGTATAGAAAGGAAGTCTCAGTCTGGGGCAAGTGATGGTCTGTATTCTTAGTGTTTTTTGGGGGGGCAACAGTGGGAGGGCTTCTAATGTCCTGGCCCCACTGCTGGACCTCCTGATGGCACCTGGTATTTTTGGCCACTGTGTGTTGGGCTGGATGTGCCATTGGCCTGATCCAACATTGGCTTCTCTTATGTTCTTATGTTCTTCCATTCCTTTCCTTATCTGAGCCCATTTGGGGAGGGTGGTATATAAATCAAAATAAAATAAATAAAATAAAATGTTCCCATGTCTTGTGACTTTTACTCCTGGTAGCTAGGAATGTAGCTATGCCTGTTTTTATTTCAAATGAGACATAAAACATCATAGGCAGAAGTGGGTGAATGGCACATCCTATGAGAGAACTCATTGGAAAGCTTTTATAAGCCTGTTCTGCCACCTGCTTGCCAGCATTGGCCATGTCTTAATGACCCATCCCCTTTTGAACAATATGGGATTTGATGGGCACTTGCAGAAATGAGCAAATATTTTAGGGTCTCCCTCAGTTTGGCACCAAATGGGATCTTTATTTCCCTGCTCCGTGTTGTTCCAAGGATGTAGGTCAGTTAGCCCTGGTATTTGTGACTGGAGAGGCCATAAGTAGGTTGACAGTAGCAGTGTGGGTTGTTAGAGAATAGGTGGGGGTAACTGATGAGCAGCCAGAGGCATATAAAAATGAGGGGCCATTACCAAGCCAGGCAATCATTGGCTTGTGCATTGGGTGAGTGGAGGAATGGAGCCCCTTGGTGCTGAGCAGAATCACCCAAGTCTTTCGCCACTTGTGTATCACATTGAGGAAGAGGGAATGGGGCATCATGCTTCTTGGCACACTTTTGATGTGCAGGGTAGGATAAATAAAGTCAGCAGCAGACCAGTGTTCCATCTAAGCTGAGTTAGTGTGAGCTAGCTCACAGTTTTTAAGCCTCTGGCGCAGACATTTTTGCCTTAGCTCCAGAAGGATGACTCCAGAGCAAACTAATTTATGCAGTAGCCGAATCGCTCACTCACAACTTTAATGCCAGTAGGTCACAAAGTAGAATTTTGCTCACAAGACTCCACAGCTTAGAGGGAGCATTGCTTGAGACAGTCTTCCCTGTTGTGTATCTTGGGTTCAGCCAGATATGCCGAGAACTTCCAAGTGAACTCCCTTGATTACAAGCAAAGTCCAGTGTTCTCTGGTGGAATCTGTTGCAAACACAGTTGAGCCTGTTCAGAAATCTCTTGGTAGTTGTCTCTTGTTCAAGGGCTAAATCACCACATTTGCTGGAAAAGAAGTAATATCCATGGGAGTTATTTGTCTCTGTATAAAGCATGAGCTCACCTGTCATTCATCCCCCCCATGCACCTGCACAGTTAGATACATCCAAGAAAAGGTAGAATGCTCATTGGCTGCTTTACATACCTGAGCAGTCAGAGGCATCTATTTGAGAAGTGATCCCAAGAACAGATCAAAAGCTTAGCTGGGTTCATGAGCAGACATGGAGATAATAAGCTGTAAATTCAAAAATCTCAGACTGATTTTTTTTAATTTTACTATGTGCCTTATTTTTAAAAAAATGGAGGCAGTGGCAGCAGCAGATGGGCTGGCGACAGGAGAAACAGTATAATTATGCAAACAGACAGATCTGAATTAATTTGGTTGCATTTGTATAGCATGCTCACAACTTGTTATGTAATGAGTTGAACCAGCAGGTGAGCAAGCATGCTTCAGCTTTTTTTTTTTTTTTCTGTATTCAGATCTGTCATGGCTTGAAAACTTTAAACCCCCCCCCCCTCTAGTTTACTAAATGAACCTAGACTTTTCTTAGGTCCCCATGTGGCCCTCACAAGTGCCTCTTTGGGGAACTCCAAACCTTCCAGTTTGTGTAGGTCTGAGGGCTACTTACTGCCTAAACCCTTGGACTCACCTCAGACACCTTCCCCATTCAGGATTCAAACAGGATAAGTAATATAATTCTTAGCTCCTCACTGCTTCTGCTCTTTAACCTCCCCCCAGCTCTCTCTTTTCAGTTTATGCATTGCACAAGCATGTTTGTATCCTTGGAATATTTACATTTACTGTAGGCATCCTAGTATTTGGTACTGCTTATGTGCTTGAAATTACTCTGACTGTGTGACTATATTTTACATCCGACTCAGATAAGCTGTCTGTTTCAATATATTCCTGATCTCAGTGCTCTGCTCAAGACTTGCCTAGTATCTTCAACCATTTCTTTTAGAATAGGAGCGTGCATTATCACATATACCTGCTGTCAAAACCCTAAGCCTGTTGCTCTTTTACATTAGGAGTCACAAGGCAGTAGGAGAAAGTTCCTTTTTTCTACACTTGGCATCCCCAGAGTGAATTTAAACCCAACTGGGGAACGGTGGCTTTAGTAAGATAAACCCGATCACACATGATAGCATGATCAATCAGCATAAGGTAGTTTCCTAAATTTGTCCATTCTAACCAATCTATTTAGCTAATTAGTTTGTTCAGCTTGATTCAAGTCCAGCATCTCTTTACAGACCAACAACACTTTCATATGCAAAAGACTGGCACATTTATACTCATGCAGAGGGATTTGACTCTTGAAGCTCATACCCCAAAAATCTAGTTAGCCCCTAAGGTGTTACTGGCCTTAAATCTAGCTGTTTTATTCAGATCAGCATGGCTACCCTCTGAAACTTAGTCTGTTCACTAACTGTAGCCATATACATTTTTGTGACACTTAATTTTGAGATCTAGTGTAGTGGAATGGCTAGTGCATCCGACTAGGATCTGGGGCCCACTCTGCCATGGGAACTCTATGAGTGACTTTGGACCAGCCACGTTCTTCTAGTTCAAACTACATCATAGAGATGATAGGAAAAAAAGGGGGGGAGAGAGAAATGAAGCCATAAGCCACTCTGAATCACAGTGGGTGGGGAAGTATTTAAATACTTTGGGGTTCAGGGGACTGATGACATTGGGGTTCGGGGAACTGCTCTTCAATGATTTTCCTCCTTTCTCCATGGTCAGGGACAGAGGGTGGCACTCGGCGAGAGGGTCTCCCCATGGCACCTACTTGAGTGTGGTGTGCCACGGGGGGGGGGGCAATCCTCTCACCAATGTTGTTTAACATCTACATGTGCCCCCTCGCCCAGTTGGTGCAGAGGGTTAGGGTGTCACAAATATGCAGATGACATGCAACTCTGTTATTGGACAGCTGCCTGGACTCCACCCCAGAGACTCTGACTGGTGCATTGGAAGCTGTGGCTGGTTGGTTGCAGCACAGCCAGTTGAAACTCAGTCCAACGAAGATGAAGGTCCTGTACCTGAGTGAGTGTGTGTGTGGGGAAGTTGGGATGGGAATCAGGCTGCCCACCCTGGACAGTGCATCATTTGTACCAGCTCAGAAGATAAGGAGCCTAGGGGTAATCCTGGATGCCTCACTTTCTATGGAGGCCCAGGTCACCACAGTCAGGGGTCATTTGGGGGGACGATGCGGGGGGACGCCATCCCCCCGGGTGAGGTGCGGGAGGGCGGGGCCTGGAGCTCCCTGCTGGTGCCTGCTGGAGGTTGCCGCCGGCTGTGGGGAGGACACACTTCCGGTGATCAGGGGGTGTGACATATGCTAATGAGTTATGCTAATGAGTCCCCCTAGCTCTTTTTCTACGAAATGACCCCTGACCGCAGTTATGAGGTCTCCGGCAGATCAGGCAATTGGCCCATCACCTTTCCCCCCAGGAATTGGCTATGGTGATCCATGCAATGGTCACTTCCAGGCTTGATTACTGTAACTCACTTTACATGGGCTTGCCCTTGAGACTGATCTGGAAACTCCAAGTAGTCCAGAATATGGTGGTACACCTGCTGACAGCATTGCCTTTGTGGGCATGCATTTGTCCGGTATTGTGCTGCTTGCACTGGCTACCAATTGAGTACTGGATCCATTTCAAAGTGTTGGTATTAACCTTCAAAGCCTTGCATGGCCTAGGACTGACATATCTGAAGGACTGCCTCTTCCCACATGTGCCCCAAAGAGCCTGTGCTCACGGGATCAACATCTACTGATTATCCCTGGCCTGAAGGTCATCTGCTTAGCCTTGACCAGGGCCAGGGCTTTCTCTGCCCTGGCTCCGGCCTGGTGATATCAGCTCCCACTGGAGATCAAAGCCTGTGGGACCTTCTATCATTCCATAGGGCCTGCAAAATTGAGCTGTTCCACCAGGCCTTTGGTTGAGGTGGCGGGTGTCTATCTTAGTTGGCCTCCCTGCTCTGGCTCTCAATCTACTGAAAGGACCCATTTGATTCCACCTGTAGCACCTGAAACTCTTGCTACCTATATAATTTTTATCGTTTATTGTCTTAACTGATTTTAATTTGATTTTATTGTAATGAGTCTTTGACTTGGCTTCTTGTGATCTGCCTTGAGCAAGTTTTGGGGAGGGCGGAATAAAATTTTTGAAAATAAATAAAAGAAAAGAAATAATTTCAGAAAAGTAGAATGCCAGAATTGACTCCAGCTTTGAATGCCTGGCTCAGAACTTTTTGTTTGGCATTTTTGTTTCATGTACTTCATACAAAACAGGATGATTGACTAGTGCTATATTCAAATGTCAGTCATAATAAGGCTGCACTTGCCTACAGGAATACTAACCAATGTTTTACTTTTAAATTTTGTTTCCATTTTAATGGGAAAATTGGTTTTAAATTTGATTTCCTGTCTTCATCTATTGTTGTCAGGATTCCTGACACATAATGCAGGAACCAAATTCACTGTTAAAATATACACCCCATGTGAGCTAAACGGTATTAGAAGTAGCATATAAAATATTGTTTTCTGCTTTTTCCTAAACCTGTACACTTGGGCACATTTTCAGGAGTTCTACCAGAATCAAATAAAATTAATCCTAATATCCTATTACTGTTAGCATCCAAGTATGCTAAGGATATTGTACACTACATTGAATGCCAAGGAGAGTACTGGCTAAATTAAATTCCAAGTGCAAAATCCTGTAAGCTCAAGCAAGGAGATGCAAACTAAATAACAAGCAGACGACTCCCTATTCTACTAATACTGCAAAGCAGAAACAGCATCATACCATGAAATCTGTTCTCCAGTTAGAGAACTATCAGTACAGCAGTGCAAAGCATTATTTCATTTGCAGTCTGATGATTAAATGACTTTTCCACACATAGTACCGCATTTGAATGTATTTATCAATGTGTGGTTCTTATATCACCGGGGGCCAATTCACAAGGTAGTTACTTTCATTGCTGAAGTCAATGGTTCAATGTGTGTTCTGCCATCAAAGATGGGATTGGTTTTTTTTTTTTTTACAAAGGATTAAATGGATTCATGGAGAGTCACTCTGTCAATGGTTGCTATCTAGTACACCTCTGAGAAGCAGATGCTGAACAGCAAAAGCAGTGGCAGATGCACAGAGGGTTCAAGACAGAAAACTTAAATTCTGCCCAAATAAATATATCTCTCTATGGATCATTAAATGTTTTTTTATTTTGTTTCCTTAATATTTTTCAGTTGTGCTTATTCGCTATTTTATGATGGTTAGTTTGGTAGATTAGTTGGCATTTTGTACACATTGTATGATTGTATCACAATTTATATGGTGTTTAGATATACATGTTATCTATACATCTATTTAATGCTCAAATATGCCCACTCTAGATAGTTAAAATAGTGCATGATGGTCCACATGGGGTTAAGGTACAGATTTCTGCAAATCAGGGTGAACCCCCAGGTTTCTAGAGAAACCTTGAAGTTCAAAAGAAACAAAAGGTTTGACATTACAAGACAAAAGGGAACAGATGAAACTCAATTGCAAAGTGCAGATGCCCAGCAGAACCCAGGACCACTGTGGCTGTGGAAGCCCAACAGAACCAAAGTCAAGCCAAAGAATCTCTACAGCCAAAACTGAAGTCAGGGGAACACTTTTGCAAGTCCAGCAGAACCAATGTCAAACGAAAGAATCTCTGCAGTAGAAGCTAAGGGGGGAACTTTTGCAAGCCAACAGAACAAATTGCAATGTACAGAATGTCAAGGAGAACCCAGTGCATTGTGGCAGTACAAGCTCAACAGAACCAAAGTGAAACCACAGCAGAACAAATTCAAGTGTGTGTGGGAGGGAGATTTTGCAAGCACTGCACAACACTGTAAAACTGCAAAGGGAACACAAAGGAACTCCAGAAAAGAGGGGGGGGGACCTCTGACAAGCACACTTGAAATTGACACAAGCAGCCTGGCAAGCCCATAGAATCTCCCACCCTGAGACACACAAAGTGAGGGAGATATAGTGGGGGCATAGTCCTGGGGGCCTGCAAACACTGGCTCCTGATCTTCCTGGAAAATCTTGAATGTTTCTGGGATTTTTGTGACCATTTTTTTGGTATCCCCCCAAATCCCCAGATATATTTCTGAAGTTGACTATACCTGGAAGATACCTTCTCAGTATTTTCCAGGTATATTTTCCTCTTGGGTGTATCCAAATGCACACCCCAATACTAGATTCAAAATTAGCTGTTCTACAGCCCAACATGGCTACTTTATGAAAGTTATTAGTAATAATTAATCACTAAGTAATTACTATGTGATAAGCTATAAATGCAATAATAAGATTGTGTTGTTTCACTTGAAGTGTAGTACTTCACCATGACTGGAAAATAGGAGAGCTCAATGTAATACACAGCTGACTATAATCCACATATTAATGATACCATACACAAACAACATGTTATCTTTGCTGTTTACAGGGTTCATTTCCTGCCGGAGCGCACTGGAGCAGTGCTCTGGCAGTAAGGAGCCCAGCAAGGCCCACCCCCACCAGCCCTCCAAGGAGCAGGGAGGCATTTAAATGCCTCCCCATCCCTTCCCCTGGCTTCTGGGGACAGGGGAAGGCCTGTTAAGCCCCCCCGGCCTTCCCCGGCCTGCCTGTCTAAGAGGGCTGGCCGAAGAAGGCCTTCCAAGGAGTGGGGAGGCATTTAAATGCCTCCCCATGCCTTCCCCTGCCCACCACAGTGGGGTGGTGGTGGCGGGGGCTTGATTGGGAGGGGGCTGGGTGGGCCAAGGGAGCCCAGGACACCAGAGGCCTGGCTGGACCAGGGGTGGTAGTGGAGGCTTGATGGGGGGTGGGCCGAGGATGCCCAGGCTGTGGACGACTTGGCTGTTCCAATGGGGGGGCTTGCTTTGGGTGGGGAGTGTCTGTCCCTGTGTTCCTCTGAAGGCTTGAGGGTTCAAGAATGACACGAGACACAGATCTGCAGAATCTGTCTGACCCGGACTGGGCTCAGCAGCGTTTTATTAGCTTTCCCCTTTTCCCTCCCCCCCCTGCCCTGTATATTGAAAAGCTACAAGCAGACTCTGAACTAGAATAACAGGATGTGCTCTGCCCACAGCTCACCTCCTTATCTTTACCCGACTCTAGCCAAGTTTCTTCTCTCAGTGATCTCAGCAGATGTTTACCTTGCGTACTACTGCCCAATCTCCCTGTGGGAACATAGACTTCCGGGCATGCCTCCAGAGGTTTGCCGTCCCCACATTCCTCCATGTCTCTCTCTGTCCCTCTATCTCTCTGTGTGCATCTCTCTTTTTTGTGTCTCTCTTTGCCCCTCTGTGTGTGTGTGTCTCTCCCCCTCTGTTCTTGTCTCTCTCTGACCCTCTGTTCCTCTGTTCCTCTCTGCCCCTCTGTCTGTGTCTCTCTCTGTGTGTATTTGTCTCTCTCTCTCTGCCTCTCTCTGTGTGTGTCTGCCCCTCTCTGTCTTTCTCTCTGTCTCTCTCCTGCTCTGGCTCTCTAACCCTCTCTCTCTTTGCCCCTCTGTTTGTGTGTGTGTGTCTCTGCCCCTCTGTCTTTCTGCCCCCCTCTTTCTGCCCCTCTCTCTGTGTGTTTCTCTCTCTGTTTGTCTCTCTCTCTCTGCCCCTCTGTGTGTGTGTCTCTCTCTCTGTCCCTCTGTGTCTCTCTCTGTCTCTGTGCATATTTGTGTGTCTGTCTGTCTGTCCCTCTCTCTGTGTGTTGCTCTCTCTGTTCTTCTCTGTGTGTTTCTCTCTGTGTGTTGCTCTCTCTGTTCTTCTCTGTGTGTTTCTCTCTGTCCCTCTGTTTCTATGTGTCCCTCTTTCTGTGTCTCTCTCTTTATTTATCTTTTTCTCTCTGTCTTTCTTTGCCTATCAAGGTCGGTATTGTTTCAGGGGGTTTCAAGCTCATACCTTGATTAAAACTTTGTTGGTCTTAAAGGTGCCACTGGACTCAAACTTTGTTAGACAAGACAGGCAGACAGTATTATTTCTCCTTCTGCGTTCCCTTGGTGTGAAATATTTGAACTATGGTAAAATGCAGACCAGAGGATCCAGAAAGGTGCAAGTGCACAGCCCGGAGGGTTTTGTCAGGCCTTTTTCTTACGCAACAACAAAATTGTTGGTGGAAAGTGCCATCAAGTCACAGCTGACCAATGGCGACGTCGTAGGCATTTTTAAGGCCTGAGATGTTCAGAGCTGGTTTGCCATTGCCTTCCTCTGTGTCACAGCCCTAGGCTTCCTTGGTGGTCTCCCAACCAAGTACTAACCAGGGCTGACCTTGCTTAGCTTCAGAGGGTTTGACAAGATCGGGCTAGCCAGGGCCATCCAGGCCCGGGCAACAACAGAATGCTGGCACTTTAAGTACAAGTATAAAGCCAACAGTCATGATAATCTGACCCACAAATCAAACAGTAATTAAGACTTATAAGGAATGCTATCTCTGTATTACCATCTGAAGCACTACAGCATGATAAACAAATCATAAGAAAATCCTTGAACCAAGGTACATAATCAACGTCGTTTCCGGATTATATAACAACGTTTCAAAAAATTGATCTTCTTCAGGAGATATTCTGTAGTGTAGAAAAATACAATTTTTAGAATACATGCTACACCAATAACAAGAGACAATACAATCGTGCTATCTTACTTACATAATAATCAACCTAGTAGTAACTTACACTAAATTCAGATACTACTAGGTTGGTTATTTTTAAATATTTTGTAATTTGAAATACAACAAAGGGATCATTACTATATTACAGATTTCTTAAGACTTGTTGTCTAGCACTTATGAAACAGAGCTTTTGCACCATACTCTACACAGGGCATGCAGCGGTGGATGAGGGATCATGCTGGGCTGCCCGGGTGCAAGCCGCTTATAGTGGGCTACATCCTGGGGGCCAGGTGCATTGCCCGTCTTATGGCAAGGGTGGGGTTTGAGTTTGAGTGATCCCAGGCCTTGACCATGCCACTTCATACTGATAGGTCTTGCCATTGTTTTATTAATAAATAAAGGGGCCTTTAGTTTCAGAACCCACAGGGATCGAGAGAGCTCCGCGTACAGCCAATGGGGAGCTCTGAAATATTTTAAAGGTTGGTTTGGGCCACTAATTGCCTCACCCCCTGTACAGGGGCAATGGCATTCACCTTTCCGAGAAGGGAAACGTTTTCCTTCAGGATTTGCGGCAATGGCTTAAGCTAGTTTTAGGTATTTGAGTGGGTGCAGGGGCCTAAGCAGAGGCTTGGCCCTTGCGGCGGCAGAATTAGGTTTAAATAAAATTCAGTGGCTATGTAAGCACCAATTAATAACCCCTGGGGGGTAGAGGGGTCTGCGGGATCAACCCTGCAGCTGTGTGGCCGGGGATAAGGCTTGCAGACTGCCTATGGGGATGGCCATGATGGAGACTCAGTGCTGGCCATGCAGTGGTGTTTGAGGGCTCCTGAAGGCGCATCCTAATCATTGGCTTTGCTGGGTTTGCAAGCGACTTACAGTTGGCTCCAACCCGGGGACAGGGCCGGCTCGCCCGCTAGGCGAACTAGGCACTCGCCTAGGGCGCGCCGGCCCTCAGGGACACCAAAGTGCGCCCCGCCCCCCAAAAGCTCCCCCTTTCCGCTCGCCACTGCCCTAACCGGGCGATCGCGGCCACCATGGTGGCTGGTGAGGAGCAGCGGCCTGGCGGTGTTTTGCCACTGGCAGTAGTCCGATCAGCCTCCGAGGGCCGGGGACGGAGGGAACAGATGACTTTGGGGGGGCAGAGCCCTCCTGCTCCCCCCCACCCTCGGGCACCACCAGGGCGGCCCATCTGCAAAGCTCCGAGGGGGGGAACTGTGTCCAGGGGGCAGGGTGTGTGTGTGTGTATCCTCCCAGGCATGCCTCTCTGGGAGTCCAGGTGCAGGGACGGTGCTGGGGCGCAGCCCTGCTGAGAAACCCAACTCCCAATGCCTGTGCCAGCTGCAGGGGGGCTGGAGGGTGGCTGGCTGGCTGCGGGGGGCGCCTCACTCAGCTGCAGGGAGGGGAGGGAGAGGCCGCCCCCGGAGGAAGGCCCAGCCCTGCTGCCACCCCCTTCTCCTCCAGGCTCCCTGTCTGGGGAGGGCGCCGGGACTGGAAAGCGCAGGCTGGGCCCGAGGCCGGCCACGTCTGCCTCGAAATGGTCGCGCCTCCCCACCTGGGCCCGATGGGGCATGCACGAGTGTGTGTGTGCCACTCCGTGCCGCCCAGCCCCGCCCCCAAGCCAGCCCCGCACTGCAGCTCAGCATGGGCTGAGTGATCCCCCGGCGTGGGCTAGCGATCCGGGGCCCGCTGCGCCACGCTGCCCAGCTGGGAGGCCCCCGCCCAGGCCCGACGGGGGCGTGCACGTGTGTGTGTGCCGCCCCGCCCCCAAGCCAGCCCCACAGCTCACCCACCCTCACCCTCCCCTTGGGGGGGAGGAGGAGGCGGCAGCAAAAGGGTCTCCCGGTCCCACCGGGAGGTTGGCATCTGCGCCTGCCTAGGGCACAGAAGCACCTCGAGCCGGCCCTGCCCGAGGCCATGGTGTATTGCCTTTTATAAGGTTAAGGATGGGGTCAAAGAGACACTAGGCCTTAACCGAGCCGCTGTTTCATGTTTGCCCTTGCCGTTACTTTAATATGTTAATAAAGTGGCTTATTTTATCCAACCTTGGTTGTATGACTCTTTCTTCCGTCTGAGGGAGCAATATATAGCAAAGATCACTGCAAATTTGCCCTTCTAAGGAAACTTGACTTTAAAAGCTGAACCCAGGAGGCTTTGTATAGCAACTATCACAAAAATAAATAGCAATACTAACTTGATGTGTATTTTCATGCTTGTTGTAGGATAGCTTCCGGTGATGACAGGGGGTGTGGTATATGCAAATAAATTATGCTAATGAGTTATGCTAATGAGCTCCTGCAACTCTTTTTCTACGAAATGACCCCTGACTGTTTACAATAGCCCTGAATAAGATTCAAAAGAGTGGAGTTAGGGTCATCTCACAGTTCTAGATATTCTTAAGAGGATCTAATAAAGGTTTTCTCAGAAGGAACTATAGCCATGTCCCTGAATACTTGTTCATAACAGCCAACTGCTAATTTGCAATATCTGACAATGTTTCATAGTACCTCCCAGGGATATGCTTTGTATTTGCTATACAACTGTATAACTTTTGAATTCAGTACCAAAGAATTAGAAGTACCTATTGTTTGGTATCACCACAGGGGATTTACTAAAGTTCCAAGATGTGCATTTTGGATGATCCTTAATCTACAATGGAAGACAAAAGTGAATGGAAGACAGTGGCATGGAAGACAAAGATGAAAGAAGTAGCATATTCCTTAAAGAGGATGCTTGAAGGTATGTAGGCATTTTATTGGACTGCAATTCTAAGTAGATTTACTCCCTTCTTAGTGCCTTGAAATAACAAGCTTAGAAGGGTGTAACTCTGCTTAGGGTAGCACTGTCAGGCAGCCCACCAAAAATACCAGCACTGCAAAATGAGGGTTAATAGTCCTAGAACAACTTTCTATTTTTACCCTGTCTATAAGAAAGAGGAGACTTTAGTTATCCATACAGTTTCTGCGTCAAAGCATTCCCCACAGGCAGTTACTCGAAAAGAAATAGTAAAAGCCTTGGTTTATTTTCATTCTCTCCATGTCTGGAGGTCCCCCTCCCCCCAACTGTCTGTATGCTTTACTGTCTCTTTTATATCAGTTGCTGACTCGCACTCATCTTTTTTCCCCCTTCCCTTTTGTCTTTCTTCGCTGCTCCCAGCCCCAGAGAAGCTGTACTTTGTTTAAAAGGGGGAAAAACTCACTTTAGCACTCTCAGGAGCTTCAAAGGGCTTTGGCAGTTTAAAATGCTTGTAGGAGACTTAGGTTATGACACCAGTGCAGTCGTGTGGTTGAACTCTACTATACATATAAAAAGAAAATACAAACCTTATTTCTTGGGGAATCTCACAGTTGCTGGAAGCTCTTGTTAGAAAGAGAAGAGCTGTTTCAGAGGGGCAAGAAAATACTGTTTAGTTGGACTGTGGATAAAATGGTTTATTTCAGTTTCCTTTAGCAATTATAGGGAAGGCCCATTTTCAGAGGATTGAGATTTACATTACGACTGTGTAACTGTAACAAAAGGCCTCCTACAAAGTGCAGGGTAATGATTCCTCTTTGACAATGGATGCACAGATGTTTCCTATTTTGTTTTTTTTAAAATATTCATTTGCCCCCCAAGCCAGAAATAACGAGGCAGACGCGAATGTTGGGTTTAACTATAGGGCCACTTTATTAACGGACAACTTTAACTGGAACCAAAGGCAAGGGCAAAACAGAATTGCGTTATGGTCAAGGTCAGAGGTCAATGACCCCTCCCTTACCTTGTCAATAGGGCGAGCCACCCTGCCCCGTCTGGGAGCCCACTACAGGGGCTACCATCCGGCCGGCTAGCCATTGCAAGACAACCCTGTAGCCCCATCCCCCAAGCCGCAAGGCTCAAAGAGAGGACCTAAACAGGGCCGTCCCGAAGGCAGTCCGTTTTCCCCGCCCCGTACCGCAAGGCACAAAGACTGTACTCACAGGACCCCTTAAAACCCAAAGATGGGTGTCAGCTGGTGCTCACCGGACCGCAATCTGTATACCGCATAGCAACCTGCCACCGCTGAGGCCAAGCCTCTGCTTAGGCCTCCGCGCCCCACAATGAGGCCCCAGGCCTCGCAAAGCCCTTGCCGTAATTTTCCAGGATTATTTCAGCCCCACTCCGACAGGGAATACCACTGCCGATAGAGGTCAGTCCGCCCAGCCTGAAGCATGGGTGTGGCCAAAAGAATCCAAACCACCCTTGGTACTCATTACAGCTTTTGGTCACTGTGTAACCAGCCATATCAAGGGAAGCGTATTCCCCCACCACCAAATCTGGCGGGTATCATAGCTGAGCAGCTCAGCAAGGCCCCCAGGCCACTGTTTGCAATATTGAAATCCACCTAAACTTGAAGGACAAACTTAGCTAGACATGGCCTTCCCAATACTAGCGATCCTTGTGTGGAGGGGAAACCCTCCCGTGGAACAACAACTGCAGCTGGCCCGGCCACGTAGGCCCCGACGCCCCTGCCATTCCACCGTACTCCACTGGCTAAGGCCCAACTGGAACACTGGGGTTCTCTAGGCGCGCTGAGCTGCCCAACAAAGCCAC
>NW_015162549.1:120733-120883 GCF_001447785.1 Gekko japonicus | reverse complement strand
CCAACGTGCCTTTACATCCCGGCAAGGCACAGTAAGCTGTAGCCAAGGAATGCCATTATTTCCATCCAAATCACCTGGGCGGGTACCCCATGGCTGCTATGCGATGCAACTCCATGTGTCAGGATTGGAGCAAAACAAAGCTGGCCTCCA
>NW_015162549.1:96328-119523 GCF_001447785.1 Gekko japonicus | reverse complement strand
AATATAGAGACCTACCCGTCCCAAGCCCCTTCATCAGACAATAAAAGAAGGGGGGGGTCTCCTGAGGATGCCAACCACGCGGCAGGCTTGGCCAGGGCCCAAAGCCTCCCAGCCATAATGTGGCCCTCATAGCAACCCAGCTAACGCCACCACTTATGGAGGTCAGAGGCCGTCCTGGGGGTTTCAATTCTCAGTATTGCCAACCACGGCCATGCCCGCATGGGACGGCCCGGCCCACGGCACCCTGGCTTCGCATTGAAGCACCTGAAGCACTCCCGATGCCCGACACCTTAACCACAGCCACTTTCCTTCCAGACTCGGAAGTAAAGGAAGATCCACCGCCGAGAAGGCTGGCCGGGACATCTGACCTGCTTGATCTGAAGCCATCGATGCAGTGGTTGTACCAGGGTCCTGAGCCATGGAGGCCCCATCCTCACTCACCACCTATGTAGCTGACCACCTTGCTGCTTAACTGAAGCCACAAGGCGAGTTGTGCAGGGGCCAGATCGCTGAGCATATCCTCACGTGCTGCCTGTAGCTTTTTGCAGCTCTGGGGGCCCTGTAAACAAAATGAACCCAGGTCCTGGGCCGTTGGTGCACCATCCTTGTCGCCCTCATTGTAGGTGTACGCCCTTCAACAAGAGACAAACGGTTAACACCCCATCTTAAAAGCTTATTAAAAATGTAGCTAGGCCCTTGGGTCCCAGTGCCCATCCCCTGTGAACCACAGAAGGAAGGATATCCCTGCCTCCTGCCCTTCAGCATCCAGTCCATTCCGCTCCCTGGCGAACCTGATATCCTGCCAGTCCAAAAGTGCCAGGCGGGAAGCTATAAGGTAGTAGCCAGGGGCTAGAACCGTAATTCCATAACCCCACCTTCAAGACCAAGGTTGATCAGGGTTTTTTTTGTTTTTGTTTTTTTGTTTTTTTGCTGCCAAATTCACGGATCTATGGTCGCCCCCCATGGGTTTTCCCAGGCAATCAGACTGGCTCTCCAGGATCTCAGGTAGAGAAGGTCTTTCCCATCACCTGTTGCCTGGTCTTCCAACTGGAGATGGCAGAATTTCACCTGGGACCCTCTGCATGCCAAGCCGAGGCCTAACCACTGATCCATGGCCCTTCCGAGATATGCAGAAGTGGAAGCCATGGGCCTGCCTTACCACCCTTGAGTCCATAGTGGTCTCCAATCCAATTTAGCCAGGGCGAACCCCCCTCTCAGAGTTTTGATGGATCAGGTTGACCTGGCAATCCAGGCAGAGCAACTGCGCATAAATGCGCTTCAGAGCCAGCCCCCCCCCCACTGACAAATGTGTCAGCCGGCCGATACGGTGAGCAAGCTGGCCCAACTAGCCCCGCGGAAACCAAGCAAATATGCTGACCTAAACCAGCACATAGAATGGCCACTAAACAATCCAAATGGCAGACCCTTGCCAAACTGGGGACTGATTAATTAGGTAAAGTAATGTTTTCCTTGCTCGAAAGCCAGTCGGATCCGACTCCAAGGAGCATGGTCTTCCTGACTCCAAGCCGAAGAGCCAGCGCTGTCCGAAGACAGTTCACAGCTGCCCCGATGTAAATGAATAAAAAAGATTCAATTGAAAAAAGCAATAGGCGCCATACCATCCAACCCACCAAGGGTCTTCAGGAATACCCCCCAAAAGCTGTGCCTTCATCCTTTGTCCGGCCTTGATGCACCACTGAGGCCACAAACCTAACAACAGTTATGGTGGTTAGGCCCCCCAAAGGGCAGCCACCCCAAGTAACTGCCTGCTCCCCTGAAAGCAGCCCCCTCGGGCTACTAGCAGACCCAGCAATGAGCCACTCCCAAAGAATTGGGCGGAGGGCAAAAAACTCCAGGGATAGGGCAAAAGAAGAAGAAGAGATTGGATTTATACCCCGCCTTTCACTCGAAGTCTCAGAGCGGCTTCCAAACTCCCCTCCCTTCCCATCCCCACAGCCGACACCCCATGTGGCGGGTGGGGCTGAGAGAATTCAGGCACAACCGCCCTTTTTCAAGGACAGCTGCCCAGAGCGTGTGACTGACCCGAAGTCACACCAGCAGGTGCAAGTGGATGAATGGGGAATCAAACCCAGAGTAGAGTCTGCACGCTTAACCACTACACCAAACTGGCTCTACACGCACCCAGAATTGGCCCCATGCTGAGCCCCAGTAGACTCCTGAAGGACCAGACCCTTTTCCACAGGGACTCCACCTAAACTGCCAACCCGAACTGGCCAGCGCGCCACTTTCCTGGCCTGGGCGCATGCCCCAAGCCCCGGATGGCCACCCAGCACCAAGTGCGTGGAGCAAGCAACCACCACCCCATCGGGCCCCGCATTTTTCCCAGACCAAAAACCTTTGACAGCCGCAGTTTGCAGCAGCCTGCAGCCCATTCTCCCTAGAGGCCACCGTAGCCATCCCACAGCAGCGATCGCTGCGCTACTGGCCCGTCGGGCCGCGCCGCCGCCGCATCTGCGTCCTCGGAGCCAATTCCAAGCTGCTGCAACGTCTCTGGCTATCCCCCGCTGCCAGCCATCGCCCCTCTGCTGTGCTCCTGCTGGCCTCAAAAGGCCCGAAAAGGGGGGAGGCGTCTGGTTGCCGCAGCATCTGTGTCCTGCGCTCGATCGGAGCCGATCCCGAGCAGCTGCAACCTCTCCGGCCATCCCCCGCTGCCAGCCCTCGCTTCTCCGCTGAGCTCCGCTGTGCGCCCCCTGGGCTCAGAAGGCCCTAAAAAGGGAAGCCACGCACCGGAGCTCTGCCTTGCCGACGAAACGCGCGGGACTGCTAGAGGGAGAGGTGGGGCCGGGCTTTAAGCCTACACTGCCCCGGACCCTCCCAAGTCCCGTGCACGGCGCTTTTGGCGCCAAGTTGCCGCCTGCCTCTTCCGGCTGGGAGGCAAAGGCGCCCCCCCAGCCCAACGGCCGGAGCGGCCGTGGGCTGTTTGAAGCGGGTTATATGTATACATGGAGCTGGGGGAGGCTGGGAATATTTTGCCAGCTGAATGGGACACAGGCTGAGCTGCTTGTTCCTGCTCTGTTGCAGGTGGCCAGAAGTATGAACCTTTGGCACAAGCCAGAGTGCTCTTGGCCCTTGGCATGTGGTCTGTGGCCATCAGTGAGCCAAAATAGAAAAACCAGCACCAACACAGGATGTAAGAGCATCATCGTATATAAGTTTTTGTTTGCCTCAGTTGTGTTTGGGAATTTGTTTTATAAGCTACTTTGAGTGCCCAGATGTGGGTAAAACTATTGTCTGCCTGTGCACAGACAAGGTCTTTATTTGGGGCTGGGATTTAAACATCCCACTGTCATTTTTTTTAGGTTTCCTGATTTTTCTGCAAACCTGGGAGGGAGGGTCTGTTTTAGTCAGTGTAGCCCTACCCACAGATTTAGATATATGCAGATTGGGCCAAACTTTGCTATTTGAATATAAGATATGCAGAAAAAACACTGAAAAATCAGTATATTTTACAGGAAAAAATATGGTGTGAGAGGACAGAAAGGGGCATAAAAATAAAGAACCACTGGTTGTATTCATGTGAAGATAAAGGGGGATAGGGTTGAATTTGTAGGTATGAAGTTCAATACAATCCCTTTTCTTGACCTCTAGCCCAACCCAAGTTTGAGGGAACATTATTAGTACTGGAAGTGAAGGACGATACAAGTTTCCAACTTGCCCTGTTTGAGCAAAATAATAGAGAGGGCCGTGACAATTCAGTTACAGGGCTTTTTGGACGATGCTTCCATATTAGATCCCTTCCAGTCTGGCTTTCATCCAGGTCATGGGATGGAGACAGCACTGGTCACCCTCACAGATGACCTCCATAGACATCTGGATTGGGGCGGATCGGCAGGGCTGCTGTTGATAGACCTGTTGGCAGCATTTGACATGGTTGCCCATCAGCTACTGACCCACCGCCTCGGCAACATCGGTGTTCAGGGGCTGACCTTGCAGTGGCTTGTCTCCTTTCTCCAAGGCCAGGGACAAAGGGTGGCACTGGGGGATCAGCTGTCCTGAAGGCACTCACTGGGATGTGGGGTGCCTCAAGCGGCAGTGTTGTCCCTGATGCTCTTCAAGATCTATATGCACCCCCTTGCCCAGATTGCCCAGAGGTACGGGCTGGGATGTCACCAGTATGTGGATTATACCCAGCTCTATCTGTTGTTGGGTGGTCAGTCTGACTCCAAACTGGAAGATCTAGACCAGGTGTTACAAGCCATGGCTGGATGGCTTAGGCTGAACCAGCTGAAATTGAACCCAATGAAAACAGAGGTCCTGGGTATTGAGTTGGGGTGGTCCGAGGGTAGGGATCCCACTTCCAACCTTCGTTGGGGGGGTCTGTTGGTGCCAGCATCAGAGGTTAGGAGTTTGGGAGTGCTCCTGGATGCCTCCTTAACAATGGAGACCCAGGTAGCAGCCACTGCCAGATCAGTCTTTTATCACCTTCAGTTGATCAGGCAGCTGGATCCCTTCCTCGAATGCAACAACCTGGCAACAATGATCCATTTGACGATAACCTTGAGATTGGACTACTGTAATGCTCTCTACATGGGGCTGCCCTTGTCTCAAATCTGAAAGCTGCAGCTGGTGCAAAATACTGTGGCCAGGCTTCTGATGGGACTCTCAATTTGGGAGCACATCCAGCCTGTGCTAAAGACATTGCACTGGCTGCCGATAGCATACCGAATTTGTTTCAAGGTGCTGGTTCTTACCTTTAAAGCCCTTTATGGTCAGGAGCCTACATACCTGAGGGACCACCTTTCCCCACATGTTCCCCAGAGAGCACTGTGATTACGGCCCCAGAACCGACTGGCCCTCCCGAGTCTTAAGGATGCCAGGCTGGCGACAACCAGGTCCAGGGCTTTCTCGGTGGTGGCTCCGTTCTGGTGGAATGAGCTCCCAGATGAGATCAGGGCCCTGTGGAACCTTTTACAGTTCCACAGGGCCTGTAAAACTGAGCTATTCCACCAGGACTGATGATGGAGAATGCCAACCCAGAGTCAACTTCCATCACACATGGGATGTTTTGGATTTTGACCATCACATTCAGTTTCTGGTGAGCTAGGGGCTGCACCTGCTGAATGATGGACTCTACCCTGGCATCAGGTATATTCATACTATGCATAGTTCACTGGTCTTTATTGCTGTCTCCTGCCCCCTTGTAGTGGCAGTACCAGGTCCTCTCTTGCTCTGTACACCTGTGCGATGTGTCCCCAGTGCTTACAGGAATGGCATCGTGTGCCCTTAAAACAGCATGACTGCCTGTCATTTTGCCCCACACAACTCATGGGTGTTTGCTCACCTCCTTGCTTCTGTCTGGTGCCTAAGTAGTAGTTCGGTTCCCACTGTTGAACCTTCAAAATGTCCCCTCCCTGGGAATTGGAACTCATGCTTTCTGACCGTGGAGGCTGTTGGGGGCTCCGGCCCCTCAGCACTTCCCATGTGCTTGCATCTGCCACGTCAAATGCCAGCGCTTCCTCTAGTGCAGTTCGGAAGGTGAGTTCCTTCTTTGCGACAGCCGGCACTGTAATGCTTCTTCTTGCAGGCCACACACTAGCCTGTCGCAGAGCATTTCCTCCAAGTTAGTAAAGTTGCAATGTTGGGCCAGCTGCCTCAGCACAACAACGTATGAGACTACGCCTTCAGAAGAGCCTTGGCTTCATATGTAGGAAGCACACCACCTCGCTATTTCAGACAATTTTGAGGCAAAATGTCCTTCCAATGCAGCCATGATGTCTTCATAAGAAGTATCCACCAGCTTTGTGGGGGGCAGGAGAGCCTGTGCCAGGGCATGCTAGCCCCACATACTGTGCCAGGGCATGCTAGCCCCACATACACTCAGGAACACAGCTCTTTTCTTGGTGGGTTCCGTGATCCCATTTGCCAGTAAGTAAAATTCTAGGCATGCAGAGTAATTTTCCCACTTCCCTGGGCAAGCGGGGTCAAATTCGTCTTTGTGGCCCTGAGTGGCTATGGTTCTGTCTTTGTCTATGGGTTGCAGCTGCTGTGTCCCGGTTTTTGGCCCCGTCAACTTACTCTGCCATTGCCTGGCCTTAGAATCCCATCCTCATCGCCAATATTAAATACTGAAATGGCTAGGCAATTCAATCATGTAACAAGGAACCATTTGTTGTGTGAACTCCAACACTGAACACACGTCTGTAATCAACTCATACTAACAGGAACTAACTGAGCCCACTCAGCACTCCCGCACATGGGAGAGCTCTGAACTCCACCCCTTCCATGATCTATGGAGGCTCTTACAGTCCAACACATAACAGTTAACTAGATTGTTATTTTTAGCCACTTCTTTCCTCATCACCGGCCTTCATATGGTTGCAGTTCTTAGGAAGTTCCAATGGAGTGTCTTTGGAGGCAAAGCTGCTTAGCTGGTCAGGGTTTCCAGGTCCAATCAGACACTGCTGGGGCCCTGGCTTTGGCATATATTTTATGGGCTATTGGTGTAGGGAGATGGTTGCCTAGCTGGGACCACTAGGATATCCTGTGCAATTTGATGTTTGTGGGCCCAGCTCTGAGGGGAGGGGCAGACGAACTGTGAGGTTGACCCCAAATATGTAATGAAGACAACAATACTTTGGTTGGGATAGAAGTGGCTACAACTTTTATTGGTTACAGCTGAAGAGATCCTTTGAGCAGCATGGGGCAAACAAATCCAGGGCATCAGCTGACCCACCTGCAGGCCAATGTACAAACTACTCCCAGCCCACCTGCTGGGGGATACCGTGGGATGGCAGTCTGCAATTCCACATGGGTGTAAGCCACTGCATCCTGCCCCTTAAAAAGGAGGGTTCCTTGACAGCCCCCAAGCTGGACACACCCTCTGCAAGCCTCACCCTCAAATCTTTTAAGAGGATTCCCAAAGATGGAGAAAACTGGCATGCAGGCCAAATTTCCTCCAGAGTGGGCTGGCCAGTATGGCAGGGTCTGCTTATCAGTCAGATCTACTGGCAAGGCCCTGCTCCCATGGCCACACCAGGCTGGAGGGGGGAGAGGAAGAAGGGAGACTGTGCAGCTTCAGCAGCCCCCCCAGATGCAGCCTGCCATGCTGCCAGCTGAGCAGGCAAACAACACCTTGCCTTCTGCCCCCTGCCACAGGCCCACAAACAGGATCTCAGATAAGTATGGCATGGTGGCTTTTAGAGAGGTTTTTAGAATGCTTTCCTATAGGACTAGTAATGTCTTTGTGGGTAAATGTGATGAGTAATTATGTGGTCCTTTTTTGGTGTGATAATGCTGCAGTTGTCCAAGTTGTGAATTGTCAGTGCAATTCACTGTGCAACCTGAGGATGATGCATTTAGTTAGGGAACTGGTGCTGCTGTGCCTGTAGTTTAACATTCTTTTTAAGGCATACCACATGCGAGGTCTTGAGAATGGCATAGTAGACACACTGTCTTTTTTCCAGGAGCAGTGCTTTCAAGAGCCGGTGTCTGGGGCAGACAGCAACCCCACACCAATGCCCAAGAACCTGTGGTGTCTTGGGCATTTGATGCCCAAAGAGCAGTGACAGCGAAGGCAGCTTATTTCAGGTAGATGCAGGAATTTGTAAACTTTAGGAGGCAGGTAGTTTTGATGCTGTAGTGGCCTTTACCAGTTGGACATATTCAGTGATTTTTGGTTCAGCAATTAAGGCACTGAAATCATACCTAGTGGTGTTGGCCTTTGAGGCAAAGGCTACAGGCATTGCAGATGCAACAGCTGATTTCAGGGTGCACCGAATGCTGGAGGGTTGGTCTTTTGAGGGCCCTGTAGAGTGTAACTCCCAGCACCCTTTCACCTCAGGGCTGATGAGGCTGCTGGGGCAGGGGTAAAAGGCACACCGTGTTAGACATTATGAGTAGCTTCTTTTTCAAGTGGCTGCTCTTGGCTTGATATCAGTGGGATGTGTCCCAAACAGCATTGCAGGTGTCAGACCTGAGGCTCTTATCCAGTGAGGTGAAGCTAATGATTTGTAGGTAAAATGCAGGCAAGGGGCATTACATGGTTAAGAAGACCACATAGGATCCCCAGCTGTGTCTGGTTAAGGCTTTGGGCCTGAATTTGAAGGCATGGACTGATGGCCCTAGGTGCTTGTTTCAGAATAGTGATAAAAGGCCTTTGAGACAATATCAGTTTGGGGCAGTTACCTGAGAAATACTGGTAGAAGCTGGGATGCCAGCACATGAGTTTCGTATGCACTTATTTTGAATTGGGGCTTCATTGACAGCAGCCAGAGTGTGCCCGTATGGCCAATATATACAGCAGATCAGACATTGGTGATCTGATGCCTTTAGGGGCTACACTGGATAAGGCAGTATGCTTTGCTTCTTGTAGGTGGAGGCATATCACTCAACCCAGTCAGCGTTTTCATCCTAGGCCATTCCATTGTTTTCTGGGTGAAGAGAAGGGCAGATGTCTGCTGGAGGGGCTCAGCTGGGCCTCCCCCCTCTGGCGAACATTGAGTGGTGCCACAAGAAGGGGATGTTGTGAGACCAGCTCCTGTCCTATCTCCACCAGGTATTGAGAGAAGGCAATCATCCCAAAATTCTAGTATTACGCTTAGGTGAGAATGATTTAGTGCAGACCAATAACAATAAGAGTAATTAGGTACCTTGGAAGAATTCAGGCAGACTGCCCCAGAGTGTTGCAGGTTTGGTTGGAGTTCCTCCAGATTTGAATCTGGAAAGGCATAATTCAAGTATGGCTATTAGAAAGGCAGTATTGGGGATGGGAGTGGTTTTCATATCCCAACCTCCCATCCACCATGATATGCTCTATCTGTATAGAAATGATTGGTTCCCCTATCTGAAGATGGATGTGACATTCACATGGCTGATTTTCATCAAGCCCTGTATGACATAATAGTCAGCAGGTGAGGCGAGGGGTGTTAAACTAGGCTAACCCCATTGTGTGGGAGGAATAGGATGAGTTGCTTTGAATAGGCTGGGCTAATTGGCAAGCACTCTGAGACATCTGCATGAAGGAGGGCATGTCTGAAACAGGCCACCGTGCTCTGTGAAGGAGCACCCTTGGTGCTAAGCAACATATTTTGAACCTGGTAGTAGCCTTGCTGGGCACTTCTCTGCATACAGGTGGTGATAAGCAATGCTGGCTGAAATGCTAGTCAAGTTAGGAGTTGGGGTGTCAAAAAGGCAGACCATGTGGATACCTAGTGCAGCCAGCCCTCAGAATAGTTATTTCATTGAAATAAGCAGTAATAAAGTTAAATAGATAAACTAGTTGAACCCATTTGGGGGGTGCTGGGGCAAGCCTTGTTCATTCATTCAAACCTGTTCTTCAGCCAAGCAACAAACCAAACAGGCTATGCCAATCCCAAGATGATTCTCCCTGATCAGAAATGATGCAGGCTATTCTATTTTCTATTTTTGTGAAAAAGAGTCTTTCCCTGCCAATATGAGTTGCCATCAACTTCCTCTGGCACAGAAACTAGCCTGAGAGGTTCAGTCTGCAAAGATAGACCTAATCCAAGAATGCAATTGTGTTTAAGAGCCTGTTTCATTGAATTAGAAGTGAAATATATATATTAAACAGTCAAGCAAACCTTTCTTTACCATTTCATAGTGTCTCAGAACAAAATACCTCAAAGAAGAACTACTCCAAAATTCAACTCCACTTCACAGAAAATTAACATAGGTCACACGGGCCAGATAACGCGGGGGTGAGGCATGGCTGTTTGCCCTGGAACAAAGTAAAGTGTGTCAGCCTGATCACACGTCCCGTGGAGTTCCCGTGGTATGCCGTTAGGTGCCGATCACACGGCTATCCTGAAGCACGCCAAAGAAGCGGCATAGCGCGATCACACCAGCAATCGCTAGGCACCGCTTCCGTGGCAAACGGGATTTTTTTTCTCACCGACATTTGCGCGTGTGCATGATCGAGCAAGCACATCCTGTGGAGACTTTAAAAAAACCCACACATCCGGTTTGCAACGGGACATGGATGGGCGCTGGATGCCACGGGGTTCAAGCGGAAATGCGATCAGATGCCCGCCCCTGCCCCACGTTTTCTGGAAACTAGTACATTGTATGCGGTAGTTTTTTACTCCACATGTTCGGCGGGAAGCCACGGGTGAAGTATGCTTCCCAGATGTTGCAGTGTGATCGCACACTGAAAATCCTCCTATCATCCGTGTCTTTAGCGCGACAACGTCTCCGTGTGAATGGGACCATGCAGTAGAAGATAGATAAATAATAATGGGCAGCTAGTATTGCTTCCAGACTTCTCTCTGGCTCAGAAAATGATGAAAATTATATTATAGATTAATTAGAAGCACAGTACTCAGCATCAGAGATGGAGTCATTACCAGATGATGAAAGAGATCTGCAGGGAATTAATAGGGTGCTAGGAAACCAGAGGCACTCTGAATAGTTAGCCCAAGTTCATCAGCACTTGGAAGCTTAGCAAGGTCACTAATGTTTAGTACTCAGATGGGAGACCAAGGTTGCTATGAAGAGGAAGACGATGTGAACTCGTTAGAACTCAGGTTGAAAAACACAAGGTCTCACTTACCTTGCAGCCATGCACTATATTTGTGTTACAGTTATTTGGTTATGATTGTGTTTCATGCTAATGTTTGTATGTTGTTAACCCAGTTCATATTGTCATATATTTGTTTAAAATAATAAAAAAGTTACATTAAAAAAAAGAGGAAGACGATGGAAAACATCTCTGCCTGTTTTTGTCTGAAATGCCCATAAATGGGATTGCCATAAATCAGCTGCAACTTGAAGGCCTTCTTCTAGCAGACTGGCCCATCATGGCTATTGGAAATAGTTGTCAGTTTCTTCATCATAAATGGTGTTGTTTTCTAGTTCTCACAATAGCCATATCCATGTTTTTTTTTAACCTGGATACTAATAAACTGTGTATTTAATGTATGTACTAAAATCCTTCTATGCCTAATAATGGTATTCGTCATCACCACTCTTGATCTCCTGAACTATTTTCCCACCACCTTATTGTTTGGAACAACGGTCTGTTTATGAAAGCCTTTTTGATTTCAGCAAAATTAAATCATTGTTACATTATCCTTTAATGGCCTGTCCCCCCCCCCCCTGAAATTTTCAACTCTTCTATTGAATTTTAAAAAGTACCCAATTGAGTTAAAGGTAAACCCAAAGGCAAATTCAGTGCTGGCTGCAGTTTGCAAGCAATATAAAAGTGGAGATTCAATAAGACCTGGACCACTTTCCAATGATATTTCACACTGTGCAGCCTAATATTAAGTCATTAGACCATCATGCTGTATGTACGAAATGAGAAATTTTTAGGTCTGTTGAACACTGTCAGTGTTTCACAGTTGGTTAGGTTAAAGTGCTGAAGCACAGGTGTTTCTGTGAGCATGATATACTGAGAGAGTCTAATGTTCAGTGGCCCTCAAATTTACACTTTCACCTGTGAGGCTCACCGGTCTAGTGAATAATGTATAACATATAGGTGAGGTTAAGACCTGCTTATGTGTGGTTTCACATTCTGTGCAGCTATCTTTATCTGAACATCAGTTTGTTCCTAAAGTTTGTGAGAGGTGATTTCACGGTAAAACCTGGAGATGGGGGACATTGTCCTATGTGGCTGGTGACTTGCACTGAGAAACCATCATGGATGGTTTAAATTTTTAAAAATTGCTTGCATGTCTCTTTGGAATTTCTTTTTTTTTTAAAGGTAGTTTGCTCAAAAATATACATAGGACTATTCTGATATTTAATGTGACATATCTGTTACATTTAATTGAATGGGCACTGAAATTTGCTGAGGTTATATGTATGTGCTGAAGTTGTGTTTGTATCTCTGAGTCCTTTGTTTGGCTATGTATTGTACTTGGATCATGTCGTGCCCCACCTCCGCCCCTAGCTGGTCTTGCCCCGATGCCATGGCTCAGGGGCTCTGGAGCGCCTGCCACTGCTGCCTTCTCTGCTGGGAGGGCTTGGGAGTGCAGTAGGCTAAGTCTCTGAATAGCAGGCCCATCTGTGGTGAGTTACCTCACTTACCCTGCTAGGCTATGTATTCCAGGACTCTGGAGTGCATTCCCCCTCTCTTTGTGCTGCTCTGCCTGAGAGTCTGGCCACTCCTCCCTGACCTGATTCCTGATTCCCCTTTTTATAGCCCTCCCCCTCATCTGTGCCTCTACCCCCCTTCTTGCCCTCTGGCCTCACCTCCCCATTTAAGCCCCATTGCCTTCCCTCCTGCGAGCCCCACCCATCTACCCTGGCACTTGCCGCTTCAGGCCCTGCTGTGTTTGTTGTGTCTCGCTTCCCCCTTGGATGGGGCCCTACTGCATTTGTCATGCCTCGCTCCTCCCTCAGATGGGTCTTTGCCCTGCTGTGCATGTTAATGGCTTGTTTCTCTTCCTGGTTGTTTTGTTCAGCCGGCCATTCAGAGGCCTGATGGCCTTTGGTCTGCTCAGCATGGCTCCCCCCTTCAGCACACTGGGTAAGTTGCTTTTGGGGTCCTGGGCTGGCCAATGGCACAGGGGTTCCTACAGGGCTGCTGGGATTTGTGGTGGTGTTGCGGGTGTCAGAGTGAGGGCTGGCTACACATGTGGCCGGAGAGATTATGTGTGTCATTGGGAAGTGGCGAGTGGGGAAAACGTAAGTGTAGACCAAAGCAGAGATGTGGATTTGCAGACCTCCCTACATGTATGTCTACATAGGAATAATTAATTATAAAGATGAAGATGATGTGATCCCTCAGTTCCCAAAATCAGATGGGAACTCATTCACAGCCTGCTGTCACTGCAAGTCCCCATCAATGCCTACATTATCCAATTGATATACGAAAGTATGAGGACATCTGATTATGGAAAAAATTACAGATCACCTTCTCCTAATGGACATTTACCCCAAAACAACCTCATCTGCAGACAAATAGTTCCCATTTCTTGAATACATCCTCTCACAAGACCTCTCACCCCCAACTCTGACATTATACAATGCTCCCTCTAAGCTGTGGAGTCTTGCGACAAAAATTCTACATTTTGAGCTCCTGGTATTAAAGTTGTGGGTGGGCTATTTGGCTACTACATAAATTTGTTTGCTCTGGAGCCATCCCTCCTGATCTAAGACAAAAATGTGTGAGCCGGAGGCTAAAAAACTGTGAGCTAGCTCACACCAACTCAGCTTAGAGGAAACACTGGACGTACCGACAACTGCTTTCTCTTTAACTTCTCATTCAGCATCTTTCTCTATCTTTTTCTTGAGCTGGTGTGGAGTCACCCACATCAACAGAGTCTCCCTAATTCATACATTATTTTCTATGCATTATATAGTTAAAATGTTTAAAATGTTGCAACATTACCCGACTTGTACACCAGCCTCATCTTTTACTGTGAAATGCAACATTTTGAATGACTGTATTTCTCATCACATCTATGATATTGACTATTGCTTTCACAATAACTGTTGAATGTTCTCTCAGTTGTGTAGTTGTACTGATTTTTATGAATTGTAACCCTTTCGTGACATAAATAAACTAAAAAAAGGTGAAAAACAAAAATGGCATTTTAAATTCTGAAGTTTTGATTAAAATTAAGAAACTGGTAGCATTGTTTATTATTATTTTATTTCATTATAAAATAAAGGTAAACATCCAGAGTGCTAAGGGATAATATGCAACATGTAAGTAAAGGTAAAGGTAAAGGTTCCCTTGCTCGAAAGCCAGTCGAGTCCGACTCTAGGGTTGCGGTGCTCATCTCCGTTTCAAAGCCGAAGAGCCAGCGCTGTCCGAAGACGTTTCCGTGGTCATGTGGCCGGCATGACTAAACACCAAGGAGCACGGAATGCTGTTACCTTCCCACCGAAGTGGTACCTATTTATCTACTTGCAATTTCTTGCTTTCGAACTGCTAGGTTGGCAGGAAACATGTAAGTAAAGTCAGTGTTGAATATAAGTGTTCATAGTCAAAAGTCTTGCTCACAATTATGGCTGCTCTTTCATCATCTAAGTTACTAATCTTAAACTACAGAACACAGTTCAAGCTATTTTATTTCAACAGTAATCAAGGAAAGGCATATTAAATCATATACTTTAATTTCCCAAAGTACCCAGACCCTGTAAGGTTTATAAATTACCTTCAGCTTTTGCATTAACTTCAAACATTGCATTCAATGTGCATTACTATAGTAGTTTCATTTTATACATTATCTGTACTAAAACATTTCTTCCATTTAGATTTCACTTTAACCATGGGAGGAAGGAGCTGAAGATAGTCCCAAAGGTTTATGACTTCCACCTTGGAGCATACAGTTTGCAAATCTTACCTTGAGAAGTAAAAAAATTGGATGCATATATTGATTCCATTACTTCCCCTCTTAAAAGATACACTGAGACTCATGTGAACGATGGTTGTACTTTAATTTGAAACCATATTTCCATCTTTTGCTTTACTACAATAAACATCTGGAATCTGAAAATAGCCTTATGAAATATAGAAGCATATTATAAACAAATTGTATTATAATAAAAAATACCCAGCCCCACTAATATCCACATGAAACGAGACCTAATATTAGCCATGGTACCTTGGAGAATGTTATTATTAAACTAAACCCTTGAGGGAACAGATGATCCACACCAAACGTAAAGTAGCAGTCACTTAATATCACCAGTCTTTATTCAAAATTTCATTCTTGACCAGCAGAAAGGGAGGGGAGATCCTCTGAAAAGGGTCTTCCCTTCTACCTTTCTGTTGGCTGCGGTGAGCCCTGGCCAGCAGAAAGGGGAGAGACCTCCCAGAGAGGGTCTTTCCTTCCACCTCTCTGTGGGCCAAAGTCAGCCCCGGCCAGCAGGAAGGGGAGTGATCTTCAGGGAAGAGATGTCCCATATTTCTGCTGCCCACAGTGAGCCTTGGCCAGCAGAAAGGGAGGGGAGATCCTCCAGGAAGGGTCTTCCCTTCTACATTTCTGTTGGCTGTGGTGAGCCCCGGCCAGCAGAAAGGCGGGAAGATCTCCTGGGAAGGGGCTTCCCTTCAACCTTTCCACTGGTTGCAGTGAGTTCCAGCCAGCAGAAAGGGGGGAGGGAATCTCCTGGGAAGGGACTTCCCTTCCACCTTTCTGCTGGTTGTGGTGAGCCTTGGCCAGCAGAAAGGAGGAGAAGATCTCCTGGGAATGGACTTCCCTTCCACCTTCCCCTGCTTTTCCTGCTTTCTGCTCTTCACAAACCATCGGAACCACCACAAATTACACCAAAAGCCATGGTATTTTGCTCCTTCAGTTCTTGAACTTTGGTTTGAAAACCCTGAAGAGGCCAAAATTCATGACAAACTTTAGCTCATCAGCAAGTTTGTAGCCATCCCTAGATAAGAATATTTCTTTGATTATCTTTTTGTCCCTCTCAAAGGAAACAGTAATAGTGACTGGTATTCTTTGGACTACTTGCTAGAAGTTGGATAACCCTATCATGTAGGTTATAGGCCTTCTTGAAGGGGAGACTCCAGAAAGCAGTGCCAGAAGACTTCTGCTATTTCACCTGACCTTTGACCTTTTGGGGTCTTTTGGTTTTTGCCTTGTCTCTTGTGTTATTTAATATCCACATGAAGCCACTAGGTTAGTGTGTTACTAGTATGCTGATGGTACCCATGTCTTTTGATTCTGTGAAAGCAGAATCGTAGTCTAAAAGCAATGATGGGTTATATCAGTGTAAAAAAACTGACAACCCAGAAAAGGTAGAAGAAGCTGTTGGTTGTGCATTTAATCAATCCCATATGAGGGATTCAGCATGATTTGTAAAGAATCAAGTTCATAGTTTAGAGGTAGCCCTGTACCCAGTTTAGCTCCTGGATATTGGCAGTGACTAGAAATGTCTTATTTCAACTTAGAATGGCACACCACCTTCAACTCCTTACAGAAACCTCTAACCTGAATGTAATTACAGATGGTCTCAGAACTTCCAAATTCAATTATTGTGACACATTTTACATGGAGCCTCCTTTGAAAAGTTCTCAGAAAATTCAGTTAGTTAAAATGTGAGTGCCCCTCATCACTTGGTATATACTATACCAGTTTTACCAGTTCATTCCTGTACACGATTCAAAGTGCTGGTTCTAACATTTGAAGTCCTAGAAATTTTGTAAGTGGGATTTGTGTCTGTGGGCACCTTCAGAATTCTGACACAGCGTGGTGGGCAAAGCCAAAAATGGCTGCCATAGAATGGTTACCATAGAAGATAGAGCTAGCCACAAAATGGCTGCCACAGCTTAGCTTCAGTCATACAGTAAAGATCCTTGTGCTGTGTTGGCAGCTGTTGCCAAAACAATGTTTTCAGATATCTGCACAGCCAATTGAATCTCTAATGGCCAGTCAGAAGCCTTGCTGGGCAGCTGCCCCACCAGGCTCACCCACTTTTCAAATTCACTTGGTGGGCAACGAGGTGTTGGTGGGTGCCCCTGGCCACCACATTGCGAACTCCTGACTTAGGTCCTCAGTCCCTCAGATACCAGTTTTCTGTAAATAAGAAAAAAACAATCAAACTTTTGTAAATGATGTTTTTAGACAGCCACTATGGTGTAGTATTTAGTGTGTCATACCAGTACTGGGCAGTCCCAGATTCAGGTTCTCACTTTGCCATGGCTTCTCATGGATCAGTCAGTATTCATGACTAAGAATAAAATGCAAGAGACCATGTGAACCACCCTAAGCAACATAGAGGATACTTTACTTAAAATGATTTGTTAAATAACTAGTTTGCTAGAGGCCCAGCCCCTAAGTAGAGATTTTAAGTAATATTGAGTGGTTATTAAAATAAGAACAGTGTTACATTTCCTTATAGAATGGCAAGATACAGATGAGTTCACAACAATTGGGTGCTATCTGAAAAATGGCCAAATACTTTGAGGGGTGCGGGACACACCAGATCATAGATTCCAAGTTTTTACACACCAATTGCTTTCTTAACAGGCAAAATACTCCCATGGTTTCTTTTTATTAAAAAAGTAAATCATCATGTTAAGAAAATGTTCAGAGTCTTTCTGTCTCTTTGAGGAAGTTTATCGGTCTTTCCCTTGCATCTGTGTAGAATAATTTAGAAGAGTTCAGTTCTGTTTTTTATTACTATCATTTTTTGTATTGCTTTCATTTATTTATTGGTCAGGGGAGGGGAGTTGTTCTGAACTCTCAAGAATCATCCTTTCACAGTATTAAAACAATGTATTGTTTAATAAGAAGAATTTATTATTCTCAGGCTAGTTGCAAATTCCTAATGAAACCATTAAAACTGGGTCGGTTGATCCTGAAAACTGTGAGAAGGGCTGCAGTGTTGCACATTCATTGCTGTAGCCATGGAACAACTGAGACCAGGGGCAATTTCGCACTAGAGCTGCCTCGCAGTTGCGCCGCCGTTTGCCCCGACACAAATATATCAATTTCACACCCGAAGCTGCGGGGCTGCATTTTGACTCGCGGCTTCACCCGATTTCCCCCGCAGTTTCGTGATCCTGGTTTTTGAGGATCGCGAAACTGCGGAGGGAATGGGCCAAGCCACGGGTCAAATGCAGCCCTGCAGCCTCAGGTGTGAAATTGACAAATAGTGTCGGGGCAAACAGCGGTGCAACCGCGAGGCAGCTCTAGTGCGAAATTGCCCCAGGAAACAGAAGCTTCTCATAAGATAAACCCTTCCTCTCATGTATGGTGGGAACAGATCTTTGATCTAGGGATGTGCACTGGGGGGAAATCACTGGTGTTTTGTTTTTTTTTAAAAAAATCAGATCTTAGGAACAGTTTCCATGCTGGATGTAGTATCTCAGATCATTTGGATCATTTAGGAACCATTTCTGGGAGGGGTGATGGGGAGTGACTATTTTGCAAGCAAATGACACCAAAATTGCAGGGACCCTAGTCCTGCCTGTCCATTGGAGACACATACCTCAATTTTTAAGCAAATTTGATCAAGGAGTCCAATTCTACCAGTTCCTGAACAAGGTGTCCCAAGCCATCCTATTTGTCTTTGTTGTTTTCTATAGGGGGAAATTCCATGCTTCCTCCAGGCCAAGGAAGCCAATAGGCAAATACACAAGATGAACCACTGACCAAAACCCTCCAATTACATACAGAACCAAGAAGAACTAATGTCAAACCAGAGAATTCCAGCAGAACCATGGGTCTATGTGGCAAGTATAACACAACTAATGTCAAACCAAGCCAAGCCAAGCCAAGCCAAGCCAGCCTGGCAAGCCAAAACTGAGGCAGATAGCCAGACATGACAAAATACTGCCACAGGCACACACGCTAATATCACTTCCCCAAGGAAGGCCTCAGAAAGTGAAACGGAGAGGGTTTGGGGTACCCAAGTTCTCCACCCTGAAGTCTGAAGCCTATACTATCACTGGTTTGCAGGAGGATCCTCAGGAGCTGCAGCTGTCCTTCATCACTGGTGTTCCTGTTCTCTCCCACCTCTGTAAAGAAGAAACACAACAGCATACAGCATACATGAGATTTATTTTGGTGCTCTTAGATTCTGCTTGTTTTAAATGAGATACCCATCTACTTTCCTAAAAATCTCTTGTTACAGTGATATTTGTGAGGATATTTTCTTTCTTCATGAGACTGGCAAGAATACTACTTTGGCACGTATTTATTTTCTGCACAGAATTATGCTAAAGGAGCTGAGCCCAACCAATGTCCTGCCCCCCATGCCACAGCAACTAAGGATTGTTGAAGCTTTTTGTTTGTTTGTTTGTTTGTTACAACACAATTTGGAATGTGGGTTTTATATAGTACCAATCAAATTGGATAATTCCCCTGCTGTTTCTTTCTGCTCCTCAATTTTACATTTTAGGAAGAGCATTTTTCCCTGACTCCATAACACAGACTGAGAGGATGTCTGCCCAAGCCCACGCTCATTTCACTCACTCTCAAAAGTCCAGGATTGAATAGTTGAAGAGTGGGAAGCTGACCTTCAGAAAGACCAATTGCTCAACCCTCCAGGGGAGCAAATGCAAGTGGTGTGGGCTAATGATGTCACCAACATATAGGACTTCTGCTTGGTGAAAGGTTCCAAGTGGGACTTGATGCCCACTTGCAGCCTCTCCACCAGCTCATGCACTGCTGGAACAACATCCCCTCCGCACATACTTCTATGCTTTGATTGGCCTGCTGTCAGAAGCAGCAAATTGGAATGTGCGGTTCAGGATACCAGAGTCCCTTTGAGCCTGAAGCTCAGCATGTAGTCCATAGTCCAATACATAACAGTGAGCTACTGGCATTAAAGTTGTGAGTGAGCAATTTGGCTACTGCATAAAATTAGTTTGCTCTGGAGCCATCCCTCCTGAGCTAAGACAAAAATGTGTGAGCCGGAGGCTAAAAAAACTGTGAGCTAGCTCACACTTGCTCAGTTTAGAAGGAACATTGGCTCCAGCCCACTGCTGGCCAGCTGGCCAGTGGGGAAGCCCCACCCTCAAATAGGCACGTTGCCCTGTGACATCCCTGTCATGATGACATCACCCAGAAGTGGCATCATCATGTTGGGGACATCAGGGTGACACTCTGGTTTCTGGGCAAACTCTATGATTTGAAGGCAAAAAGTCATAGAGTTTTGCCCCAAAACTAGAACAGCACCCCCAACATCCCAAATGTAACAGCATCACTTCCAGTTGACATCATTGTGACATGTGTACTTTGCACGGACACCAGAAGATCCTGGAGGAAAGGCAGGAGCTCCCCAGTAGCAGTCAGGTAGGACCTGGCAACCCTAGTTTATTTTGAAGGGCTAACAACATAGTGTACAGGCCAAGTGTTGCTTTCTCTGTGTAGCTTCCTAGCACTGGGGTTCAGAAGTTTGCTGTCTCTAATCATGGAGGCTGATCATAGAAACACACACTAGAACACAAGCCTTGGCTTAGATCCCACCATAAATCTCTGCTGGTGGAAGGATTTCCATCAGTAGAGCATAACGTCTTTACCTCTTCCCTTCTGCTGCAACCTGAATGCTGCTCCAAGTGGACAGAAAACCCCAAGGAACAGCATGGGGAAGAATCAGAGGTCTACTATGGGGGGTGGGGTCAGAGCAAAATCCCCTTCCAGCAAGCATGAAAATGATTTGCAGGATTAAACCAGTGTCTTCTGTTTCTCCAGGGGAAAAGGTCACATTGCTGGTATTCCTGACAATCTGCATATTGTTACCCAAATTGCCTTGATTCTGATTGATATTTAAGGGATTTAAGATGTACCATGAGGCAATAAGCAAATAAGGGAACAAGCACCAGTGTATACAGGGGTCCCACTTCTTCCCAGCTCACCAGGAATAGACTCAAAGGTAGGCTTCAGTATAAAATGATTTACTTTACTGAAGATGTATCACAAGCATACAATATCACGAACACACTCACAATTATACAGTTCTAAGAAAATTACATAGAAGAGAATAGCACTTTTGCATTAGCAGGATGTTTCGTTGAGGGGTAATACTGTTAACTGTCCATGACGGGATGGAGCGATCCTTAGGGAAAAATGAGGGAGACTATAGGAAAATGGGGTCATGTCTTGAACCAGCATAGACAAGTGGAAAGACTCTTGGGTAACTAATCCAGAGTCAGCAAGATAGGTAGGGTTTAGGTGCAGAGAGAGAGAGCACATGGCTGGAAGCCCTTTTAAGAGGGGGGCTTTGGGGGTTGGGCCAGGCTGGTCACATGTCTTGGCCCACCTCCTACTAGTCCATCCCAAAAACATCCTATTGGAACAGGGTTTAGGGGGAGGGGATTAAGGGAGTGGACAATATTGAGATCTAGTAACTTTGGGCAGAACAGTGGCACCTGAAGGGATTATGACTCATGTGGCAAGAGTCTTTGTCATTAAGAGGCTGGTTTTTAAATTCACTTACTTTGCTGTATTTAGCATTAATGTTTTGACAAATATCAATGCCCTTACCCCTATTAAACTGAAACCACTGTAAGCATTTCTTCTAGCCATTACTGATGGCCTTGTCAGCTGATAAAGCTGTCACTGCACAAGTAGTCACAGCTCTTCCACCCAACTCACACCTTTTCACTCCAACTTTGCAATGAATCTCAGAGGTAGGCAGTTAATATAAACCTGTGAGCTACTGCTTGGTGTACTCACCAAAACAGTGAAATGAAGATTATTTAACCATTGATTCTTATACTATAGCATCACATAGATGGACACTACTGAGAGCCCATGTTTTTAAAGCATTCTCTCTCTGATTGTAATGCGTGCTGATGCTGACGTGTTTGCACCTTATCCTAATGCCCTTGAAAAATATAGCTCCCTGCACCAATCACAGTGGAATGGCACTAAGAACTTCAGCTCTCTCTCTTAAACAAACACACCTAGGTAACAGATCCAGACTAAATCACTAGCTGTGTTAGCTTATTGCAGCAAAACTACACAGGAGTTGGGAAGAGATAATGGTTTAGATCTGCATAGGAATAATAACATGCACTGAATTTACAAAAATGAAGAGAATAATCTGTGCACATGCATGATTTCAGAATATCGTTTTATTTTCTAAGCATGAGAAGATGGGGGGGGTTGCAGAAAGAAGAAAAAATAAAATCAAAATAGACTTTATGAAAGTGGTGAGAAGTCAATGCAAGGCTGCCATTTCGAGTGGAGTCCTCTGGAGTTTTTTGTAACCATATTTCTACCCTGAACCTGTAGCTTTAATATCCTCTAAATTTATAACTTAAAACAGTCAAAGAACAAAAAAATAACAGAATGATGGTTAAACTCATATTTTTTTTTCAGCTGCAGTATAAGAGCTATAGGCGATTTCTCCCTGCTTGTTAACATTCATAATTTAAAAGAATTGTTTTAATTAAAAATTAAGCTCTCCAGGTCACCTTTAAAATTTTGAACCCTCAAATGGAAATCTTAACTACCCTTTCCTGAAGCCTGTATTTTTTATTTTAAAATCCATAATACAATTAAAGTTTAACAGGAGAAAGATAAAAAGCTATATTCTGCCCTTAGGCTCCAATCTACTTTGATTAGGACTCTCTGTACCCAAATTAGAATGAACTTATTTCACCTCCACAAGAGTCCTGTATGTAAATCAAACGAGTTCAAGTACAATTCATTACTATACTTCTACAAAAACATACTTTATGCATGCATAACATATGAGCATGGCAAGAATTCCAGCTGGTAACTGTTGAACTGTACTGAGATGGGGGGGGGGGAGAGAAATGAATATTCACAAATGTTGGTAATTTGACAAATCTTTCAATTTTGCGAAACAATTCTTTGAATCAGAAAATGTCAAGTTTGCATTTTGAATGTGAAAATTTTAACCAAGATTGTCTCCCATTTTACCCGGATTTATCCATTTTTATTTACTTTGTCCTGGTTGAAGAACAACACTGTTACATTTACTTTCCATCATTTTTACTGCTTGGATTTCTGAAAGTTATACATATACCATTTATTCTTTGCAACAGTTTCCATTATTTTTATTAGCATAATTACATACATACAAACACACAAGCATTTCAGTCTGCCTCTTATCACTGTAACTGGGCAACTGAAAAATACTCGAGACGTTGAGTGATTCAGCAGAGAGTACTTTATTTGATCAGAACGAAGACAAAGAAACCAGCTCACAGGCCGGTTTATATGCGTTCAGAAAACCCGCCACCAGTACACCTAAACACACCCCCTACTCCCGATAGGCTATTTACAGTAACCAGGCAACCATTGGTCTCCCGGCTGGGAAGCTAGCCCTTTTGATTTGGCCGGCTAGGATCCTTCGGATCCTTTGTCTTTCAGCTGATGCTACAGATAAATTGTGCCTGGCCAGCCCGGGCAAGTCCGGGCATGTCAGGCTGAATACCTTGCATGTGGTAATGGCGGCAGTACATTACACCCCTCCCCCCATAGTCCAAACTACCCACATACAAAGTCCTGGAGGTATGCGGGAGCCTTCCTGGGCCTCGTGGAACGGCGGGGTTCCGGGGTGCTGTGCGAGGCTGCTGCCGGTGGCCGGGGGGGAGGTTGGTGGCAGCAATTCCGGCGGTGGCAACGTCGGAGGCTCCGGTGTGACTGGGGCCGCGGCTCCGGCTGGGGTCTGCGGGTCTGGTGCGGGGACCGAGGTTTCGTCGGGCTCCGGCGGCTCTAGGTCCTCGGGGTCGTTCGGAAGGACCCGGCGCCTCAGTTGGTCGATGTGGCGGTGGAGCAGTTGGCCATCCTCGCAGGAGACCTCGTAAGATCGAGGTCCTCGCACCCGAACCACTC
>NW_015162549.1:96014-96158 GCF_001447785.1 Gekko japonicus | reverse complement strand
CCGGTCTTCGTGTGCGGGGTCGTGCGTTGGCCGAACAAGAATACTGCCAGCTTGTAATCCCAGTCCTTACCGTCGAGTTTGCGCAGGGCTTCCTTGGTGGTGCGCACCATGCGCTCCGCCTGGCCGTTGGTGGCTGGGTGGAAT
>NW_015162549.1:93455-93935 GCF_001447785.1 Gekko japonicus | reverse complement strand
CTCCTCCGAGATTATGGTAAACTCGGAGCCTGTGTCAATTTCCATACTACAAGGGGACCCTTCTATCCGGACCGAAACGTGGACTTTGTTCCGGCTCCGACGGGGCATGTCACCTACCTGGGGCTGGGGCTGGTGGGCGACGGCGTTGGTGTCGAGCGAGTGAAGGTCCACGGTGTGGACGGGCTCCATCTGGTGGCTGGATTTCTTGGACGGCTTGCGGCGGCCGCGGCAGACCTTGGCGATGTGGCCCTGTTTGTTACAGGACCTGCAGGCCGTGTCGCGGAAACGGCAGCTCCGGCGTTCATGTGCTTCTTCGCAGCTGGCACACGAAGAGGCTGGCTCTGACGTCTTTGCTGGCGGGGCGCCTGTCGAACGGTGAGGTTGGGGTGGCTTGCAGTGGAGTTGCGCCCCTGCTTCTTCCTCGGAGTCGGCCGACTCTCCCCCGGTTTGGGTGCGGTGTACCTGATGTCCACTGTTGCC
>NW_015162549.1:31575-93444 GCF_001447785.1 Gekko japonicus | reverse complement strand
GCCACAGCTTCCTCCTCGGAGTCGGCCAAATCTCCCCCGGTTTGGGTGCGGTGTACCTAGTGTCCACTGTGGCCTGGATGCAAGTTTTCGAAAGCTGCCGCATCCTTTAAAGCCGTGGCTATCGTGAGCTCGTCATCACGAATTAGGAGCCTCCTCAATTTGGCCTCTCGTAGACCCACTAAGAACTGGTTCAGCCGGGTCTCGTCCAGGTTGAGAAAGTCACATTTCATGGCGGCCTTCCGAAGGTTGGCCAAGAAGTCCGCCGCTTTCTCCTCGGGGCCCTGAACCTTCGCAAAAAAGTCCATGCAGGCCGCGAATTTGGAGGGCTGTGGGGCTAGATGGGCCATGAGGGCCGCGATGAGGGCCTCGAAGCTCTCCTCCTCTACCTCCTTCGGTGAGATCAGGTTCTGCAAAAGGAGCAGGGTGTCTATACCACACAGGCGTATGAGCTGGGACCTCTTCATATCAGCGTCGGTGACCCGCATGCAGGCGAGATAGTGCTTGAGGATCCTCACCCATGTGGTCCATCGCTCGGGATGGGCCAAGTTAAACGGAGCAATACCCTCATGCGAGGTTCCCGCTGGGGCGGCGGTGGCGGCCCCGGAGGATGAGGTGGCCTTGGAGGATGAGGAGGTGGAAGTAGAGATGGCGTTTTGCTCCGACATTTTGCTTGTGCGCTGGTGCGCTCGGCGAGGCTGGGGTAGTGGTGAGGCGAGGTGTAGCTAGGCATCAGGCGAGCAAGCAAGGCGCGGGAAGTGCGGCGAGGCATGGCTGGGGCGGCGAGGCTGCGGCGAGGCGAGGCGAGCTGCGAGGGATGAACGAGTGCGGCGTGGCGAAGGCAGCCGACGGTTGACAGAGCAAGACTAGCGAGTGAGCGATGATCCAAAGACGAGCGGCGGCGGTCTAGATCGGGGCTCGGTGCGTGCTCCTCCGGGTCTTTGTTCAGTGAGAGGTGAATCCCACCTTCGTCACCAGTGAAAAGTACTCGAGACGTTGAGTGATTCAGCAGAGAGTACTTTATTTGATCAGAACGAAGACAAAGAAACCAGCTCGCAGGCTGGTTTATATGCGTTCAGAAAACCCGCCATCAGTACACCTAAACACACACCCTACTCCCGATAGGCTATTTACAGTAACCGGGCGACCATTGGTCTCCCGGCTGGGAAGCTAGCCCTTTTGATTGGGCCGGCTAGGATCCTTCGGATCCTTTGTCTTTCGGCTGATGCTACAGATAAATTATGCCTGGCCAGCCAGGGCAAGTCCGGGCATGTCAGGCTGAATACCTTGCATGTGGTAATGGCGGCAGTACATTACAGCAACTCTCCTCTACTCAGAGCTCAAGTTGATACTGCAATTAACCCTTTCATATCTACATCTGAGAGAACTTCCGGGATAGTGTTGTGGCACCACTGGTGATTCTCAGGATCCTCCCAAGAATCCCCGTCTTTTTTTGCTCTTTTTGGAGCTCCCCTGGTCTGCGTGACCACACTGGGTTCCACCCAATCTCTCAGAGGGAGTTTGGGTAGCAGGAGACTTTTTTCGGTCACCCCACAAATGGTGGTTTGTGGTGGTTAGACTGTTTTGTCTCGATGCAGGAGCGAGAAACGGAGCAAAACATGGCTGCCATGTTTTGCATTAGCTGTGACCACCCATTTTAGAGACTTTTTTTGGATTTTCAACATAATATAACACAAATAACAAAGAACTGAACATATCAATGGACAAGCAAGAAAAAGAAAAAGGAGGACTTTCATTTAAACATCCCATCTTGGAAATTCCCAGAAATTGAGAGGAAAGCGGCTGAAAACAGAACGGGACTAAAGATCAGCTAAAACATGGCGGGGGTAAGAAAATAGCTTTGTTTGTTTAAAACTACCAGTTATTAAGGGCAACATCTCTAAAATATTTGAGCTACACGACCCTTGATTCCTAATAATTTACTGTGATATAAAAAATAAGAAAATGGCATTAGAAGCGAGCATTGAAGAGGCAGAAGACTGGGAGACAACAGAAATTGGAAACCTTTCCTGGGAACAATTTCAAAAACTATTGGTAGAGAAAATCCAGCAAGCAGTCAAAACTGCATGCAAAAATCTTTTGGAAAAGCCTCAGAGTCTTCCTTTGGATTTGGATAATGAGAAAGAATCAGTGTTTTCCCAGCAGAGCTTTGACGAACAACAGGTTTTATCTCTCCTTATATATAATTGAATAGTGGGTGTCAAAGTTCTAAAATGCACTCCTTTAGTGTATGGACGCTTGAACTGTCAGTCAGAAGACGCTGGCTGGGTTGACTGGCTGCTTTGTGCAGTCCCGCCCAGCGTTTCAAGGTCTTTTGCATATGGAAGCTGATTGGACTTCACTGCATTCCACACCTCAAACTCACCCCCCTCCCCGCAAGGCAGTTGGAATGTCAGTTGCATATGGAACCTTCAAGGTCTTTTGCATATGGAAGCTGATTGGACTTCACTGCATTCCACACCTCAAACTCACCCCCCTCCCCGCAAGGCAGTTGGAATGTCAGTTGCATATGGAACCTTCAAGGTCTTTTGCATATGGAAGCTGATTGGACTTCACTGCATTCCACACCTCAAACTCACCCCCCTCCCCGCAAGGCAGTTGGAATGTCAGTTGCATATGGAACCTTCAAGGTCTTTTGCATATGGAAGCTGATTGGACTTCACTGCATTCCACACCTCAAACTCACCCCCCTCCCCGCAAGGCAGTTGGAATGTCAGTTGCATATGGAACCTTCAAGGTCTTTTGCATATGGAAGCTGATTGGACTTCACTGCATTCCACACCTCAAACTCACCCCCCTCCCCGCAAGGCAGTTGGAATGTCAGTTGCATATGGAACCTTCAAGGTCTTTTGCATATGGAATCCACCCCCCAACACTCCAGGTATTTCCCTCCTTATAGCTGGCAACCCTACTTTCCCCTCAGTGCCTGATGGTAGGCAACTTAGTTTGGTCCAGTCACCTACTTTGGCCTTTGGGAGAAAACATATTGGGGCCAATCCTGATAGGGTTGCCAACTCCCGATGGGAAATTCCTGGAGATTTGAGGGATGGAGCCTGAAGAGGGTGAGGTTTGAGGAGGGGTGGGACCTCAGACAGGTACAATGCCATAGACTCCACCCTCCAAACCACTCAGTCCCTCATGGGGAACCATTGTTGCCAATCTCCAGGTGAGGGCTGGAGACCACTCAAAATTACAATTGCTCTGCAGAAGGGAGGGCGGAAGTCAGCTGAAGTCAAAGGGGCAGATAATGGTAGGTTGATGGTTAGCTGGGAAGGAGATGGGGTTGCCAACTCCAGGCTGGCAAATTCCTGGGGATTTGAGGGGTGGAGCCTGGAGAGGGTGGGGTTTGCGGAGGGGTGGGACCTGAGACAGGTAGAATGCCATAGACTCCACCCTCCAAACCAGCCATTTCATCCTGGGTAACAATTGTTGCCAATCTCCAGGTGAGGGCTACAGATCACTCAAAATTACAACTGCTCTTCAGGGAGCAGAGATCAGTTCCTCTGGAGAAAACAGTGGACTCTGTCATTATACCCTGCTGAGGTCACCACAGCAAAATGACACTGTTTGCCCAAATCCAGAGCACTCCCCCAGAGCCTCTTTCTAGATCTCGTTGTATTTATTTCCACAACGGGCTTTACTGCTAGTACCAAGATAAAACGATAAAGGATACATTACCTTTATTTATAGAAAATGAAGAGAGGGAAAGTAACCAAACACATAATTCAGAAGAACCAGCAAGCTGTGTGTTAGAGCTGGAAATGGTAAAAAGAGGCTCTCAAAATGTCCTACAAAGTAAAATGACTAAGGCCCCAGTCACACAGGGGAAATTGGCGCAGCCAAAGTGTGGCTTTTTAGAGCCGCACTAAAAGAGACGTGCGGTGGCAGGATCAGACAAATCCCCTGAGCCGCTGCGCAGTTGCTCCCCAGCATGATCAGATGCCAGGGGAAGCCATGGAAGGGTGAGCAAGGCAGCTGGCTGCGTATGTGTGCGCATGCGCAGTTTGGCCGGGAGCCTCGAATGCTGTTGAAGATGGGTGTGCCGGTGATCCCACGGCCATGCTTGCTGCGGCGTTTCAGGTTGGTAGCAGTGTTCCCTCTAAGCTGAGTGAGTGTGAGCTAGCTCACAGGTTTTTAGCCTCCGGCTTACACGTTTTTGTCTTCACTCAGGAAGGATGGCTCCAGTGTTCCCTCTAAGCTGAGTTAGTGTGAGCTAGCTCACAGGTTTTTAGCCTCCAGCTCACACATTTTTGTCTTCGCTCAGGAAGGATGGCTCCAGTGTTCCCTCTAAGCTGAGTGAGTGTGAGCTAGCTCACAGGTTTTTAGCCCCCGGCTTACACGTTTTTGTCTTCGCTCAGGAAAGAGGGCTCCAGTGTTCCCTCTAAGCTGAGTTAGTATGAGCTAGCTCACAGGTTTTTAGCCTCCGGCTCACACGTTTTTGTCTCCGCTCAGGAAGGAGGGCTCCAGAGCAGTGTTCCCTCTAAGCTGAGTGAGTGTGAGCTAACTCACAGGTTTTTAGCGTTTTAAAATATTCTTTCTTCTTTTATCTTTACTTTGTATGTATATTATAAAGTTTAATATACTGCAACTCTTAGAATAGGATGATGAGAAGCTGAATGGTAGTTGTGATAAAATGAGGTTTAATATATTGCAACTCTTAGAACAGGATGGTGAAAAGTCAAATGGATATTATGATATGATAAATTACCTCACAGAATATTTTCTGTAATGTTTTCTCTTTTAATATACATATGATATGAAATAATTGAGTTGTATTATATAGCATTATTAACAGTAATAATCAGGAAGGCTATTTAATGTTTGTAATTTGAAATTTTGCCTTCATGTTGCTCCAAATTGGTACTTTTTGGATGTTACTAATTTGTCTTTATTAGGGTAACAATACAGGTTTTTGAACAAAAGATTAAAGTAACTGATAAAAGGAAAATAGGGGGGGGGAATATTATATAAGGAACAATTCTTTTCTTTTCTGTTCCCCTGTAACTGATACTTGTATTTATTTATTTTTATTTTTAGTTATTTAAATGGTACTATATGTGATTTGGTTCTAGCTGGGTTATAATGGTAATTGATAAATGTCAATGAAACTGCCTATAGAATATATATTTATGGAATAGGGTGTTTGTGTATTGTTATATTGACTATTGGTAATAACCTCATGTGTAAGCAGACCGGTAATTACACATATAGCTACTAGACCAGTTGAATATATTTAATACTGATATTTAGACAGGAGGAAAACTGGGTAAGCAGTTGTGGAAAGAGAAAAGTGAATTTTGTTTGGATATTAATTTGCCTGATTTGCTTGAGTTGTGGGAAGGGTGTGTAAAGTAAGGTTGGATTAATTAAGAATATTGAAATATAAAATGGGACTGTAACTTAGTAAATTTTATATTTTGTTGCTAGAAAGCCTTGAATTAGCTTGAAACAGGAACAGAATTTATTTATTTTATTATTTATTTTTGGGATTTATATCCCGCCCTACCCAAGCGGCTCAGTGTTGTTACAGGAGGAAACTATAACAAAGTTGTTATGTATGTTTACCACTATGTTGAGTTTAAAATGTAGCTCTGTCTCATTTTTTACATTGGAAAAACCAATAAACAGATTTATATAATTGCTCAGGATATAATTTGCGACTAGAGTCCCTGGAGTTCAGCTTCAAAGTGTCTCTGTACTGCCAAGTCTTAGCCCTCATGCTTCTGAAAAGCCTCAAAGTATGGATCATGTTTAGAGAAGACAATGATGATGCTCAGAAGGCAAATCTTATGTGGAACATTCAAAGGAATTGAGTATGTTTAGTCTGAAGGAAAAAGGAGGGGCACATTGTCTCCAATAACAAAGGCAAATATGTCTTCTCTACTGCTGTAGAAGAAGAACTAGATCTAATGGGTTTCAGTTACTGAAGGGTAGATTTCAGTTGCACATTAGGATTAACTTCCTAACTTAACTTGAGTGCCAATGTTGTGTAGTGATCAGAGTATCAGACTAGGGCCGGAGAGACCCAGATGTGAATTCCCACTCTGCCATGAAATATTGCTTGGTGACCTTCAGCCATTCGCATGCTCTCATTCTAACCAACCTCACAGGGTTATTGTGAGGATAAAATGGAAGAGGGGAAAACAATTTAAACCACATTGGGTCCCACCAACAGGAAGAAAGGCAGGCTATAAATGAAATAAATACAGTAAGGTGTCATGACTCAATGGTAGATAGGGTTGCCAGGTTACCTCTTGCCAATGAGGGGAAGGGGGGAAGGAGGAAAACTTCTGGGAGGGGGGAGCTGCTCTGCCCCCAAACAGCACATCACCAGTGTAATGATGTCATGCAGAAGTGATGTCATCACAATGGGGACATCGTGGGGGATGCTTTGGTTTGAGGGCAAAACTCTATGGTAAAATTGCTCTTAAACCATAGAGCTTTATGCTCAAACCAGAGCATACCCATATGACATCCCCAGCATGATGACAGCACTTCTGTGTGATGCCATTACATTGGTGACATCGCATGGGGATGGTGCTGTTTGGGGTGGGGTTTCCCACAACAGCCAGCTAGCCAGTGTCTGGGAGAAGCCCCAAAAGTGAGAGATCCCCCACTTGGACCTGGAGGCTGGCAATCCTAATGGTAGAGCATCTGTTTGGCATGCAGAAGGTCCCATGTTCAATCCCTGGCATCTATAGTTAAAGGATCTGGCAGTAGGTGATGAGAAAGACCTCTGCCTGAGACCCTGGACAGCCATTGCCATTTTGAGTAGACAGTACTGACTGTGATGGACCAATGGTCTGATTCAGTATAAGGAAGCTTCAAGTGTTTGTGTGTGTTCAAATAAATAAGAGCAGTTTAACAATGTAACCAGTTACCTGGGTGTGGCTGGGTTGGTTCTTTCTCACTGAAGGTCTTCACAAGAGTCTGACAAGCCATTTGCTAGAGATGTTCTAGCTACAGATTACTTTCTTTGTGCATGAGGATGGATTAGATGGCCAAATTGTTGGAAATATGTGTGTTGCAAGGTCTAAATTCAGTCAGTATAGGGTTAATGTGTGTTTACCTAGTGTGCTATTGTTTAGACTGACCTGGAAGGGAACCTGGCAGAAAGCCAATGGAAAGAAAGCCCGGGAAACTGAAGCCTATTTACTAACAATCATTGGTTAATGCATTCAGGTGATTTCCTTCTAGGGGTCAAGAAGAATCTCCATTACTATCTGTGTGTCTGTTGTTGCAAGCATATAGTCCTGTTTGTTGTTTTGTAGATTTTCCTGTGTACCCTTCCCTTTAGAAATGAAGATTTTTACACAGAAATAAAATGCCTCCTCTCCAGTGAGCAAAGATCAGTTGCAAACTCTGAATGTTTAACTTTTTTTAACCAATTTTCCAACATATTCTGGTAGCAGAGGACGGTTGCCTGGTCTTGCCTAGTATGCTTAAGTAAAAACAAGGTGTTTTTTTTAAAATACTCACTGGATTGAGAGAGATGCTAAGCTAGATGGCTGTGAGGCTTGATTTTTAAAACAACCACTTTTTTTCTCTGCAAGTTTTTTTCTGCTCTCCTTGCATACTGCAGCTGTGAAAAGGTGACGACTTAAATTCAGTTTGATTTAAGAATCTCACTTATGCCAGCCTGCATATGCTAATGAGCAGCTGAGAACTATTTCTTTTTGAAGTTTTTCTGCATGTTTGAAACCCAAGCCTCTGGAGAGACTGGAGCCAGGAGGAAATACTGGGAGCTGATTGATCGCTTCCAGCCAGTTATTGCATTCTCTGAAGAGATTAACCCCGTGAGTGCCTACTGAAGCCTGAAAGTCAAGATGAGTAATACACAGACAGCAAGCACATCTTCTGAATCTACCACAGATGTGAATATGTTCCAAGCTGGAGATCTCAACCCAGGAGAGTTAGGTCCACTCAAGTTAACCCAGCATAATTTTAATTGGTGGCTCACCTTCCTAAAGAATAGACTGCAAATGTATGGGGCTGAAGATATTTTAGCAAAATATGTCCCTACAACTGAGCCATACAAAAGTGCCTTCAGAAAACTAGATGGCTTTGCCAAGTCCTTGATTATGGGTTCAGTTAATTGTCATGATGTCCCCAGCCTGCATACCATAGAAACTTCCAAATTAATGATTGAACACCTAAAAGAGAGGTATGGAGGGGAGACAACCAATAATATTTACTACTTGAAGTCTCAGATTTTTGACTTTAAAGTAAAGGAAAGTGACTCTTTGCCTGCTCAATTGAAGAAGCTAATGGGAACTTACAATCAATTGAAAGAACTTGGAAAGACCCCTGATCAAATGGACATGATTGCAGCCATTTTAAATAGGCTCCCTACAAGTTACAGAGGGCTTGCAATGATTTTAAAACACCAAAAGGATCTAATGCTTGATGATTTGTTGATGAGTTTAAAGGAAGAATATGAGTCCAGAACTAGTCAGGATGCTTTGTCTAGTAAGATGTCTGTTTCAGGGCTGTAGCTAGCGTGGGGCCCATGGGCCCCGCCCCCCACGGTTTCAATGGGCCCCCTCCCAATGCTCAGCTCCCCCTCTCTCACCCCCAATCGTGTCACACAGTCAGGACGCTGGTTTCTAAAACGAGCAGGACGAGAAGAAAAACAGAAAGCCGAGAGCGGAGCCTGAGTCCCCGCCCCAACTGAGGACCATTGGCTGCTGCCTTATCCATGCCATGCATCTCATTGGGCTTTTGGTGGGTGGGCTCTAAGTAAAGAGCCCGGCAAATACAAATTAAGCAGCCACACTGCCACTTCCTCTACAGCAGCGATCTGATCGGAAGAGAAACAGCAGCAGAGCACGTGAGCCAGCCCTTCTGCCTGTACTCCTGCACGATAGCTCCTCCCTCCTTCTCCTCCTCCGTCGGACCAGCAGTGCAGCCGGCCGGGCTTCTTTTCCTCCTTCAGCAGCCAGCCAGTCTCAAAGGAGTTTTTCTGTGTGCCGGCACATTTCCAGCATCTGTTCATCCCTCCACCAATGTGTGCAGCCTGCAGAACTAAGAAGTCCAGGTAGATACCAGAGGGGTTCATTTGTGTGTGTTTGGGGGGGTGTCTCTAGTTGGAACAGCAGAGCTGATCTGGCTTTTAAAAATTTCTTTTCTGTGTGGATGGGGCTGGATGGGAGGGATATTTCCACTGAATTTGCCTCCCTTGCTGTTGTTTTCAGCATGGCGTGATGTGGGACTTAGCTTGGCCCTGGCTTTTGGTGATGCTTGGTTATGAGAAATCACTCAGAAATCAAATTAATATGGATACATTCTTTGACAAATTTCGTTTCCAATCACGCCGGCTATTACTGTAATAATAAATAATAAACCTGAAACATTTTTGTGCAATAAACCACTTGCATTTATTATTTAGTTATTATTTAGAAGTATGAGCATGGCATGGCAGTATCACACAAACATATAGTGGCAGGCTCCCTGATAAAAACATTGCCCCCCCCCGATCAAAAAGTTCTTAGCTACGGCCCTGGACTGTTTTGATTTTGAAACATACACGCAGATTTAAAAGGGAAAGAAAAATTGAATGTTTTATATGCGGTGAAAATCATCTTGCCAAAAATTGTGAATTTAAAAATGGTGCAAGACAAAAGCCTACTGACTCACGTGGTCACACTGAAAGAGCAGCACATGGTGGGAGAGGAAAAAGGTTTTAGACCTCAGACAAAGGAAAATTCCACCAATGCAGCCAATGTTAACAGAAATGCTCAGAGGAATGGAAATAGTGGTTATGCTTTTAGGATCTGTGATGATGATGAAAATAAGAGAATATTTTTAATAGACTCTGGAGCCTGTACACACATTAGCAAATATCAGGACTTGTTTTCTGAACTTGCATCAAGAGACATGATTGTAGAGCATCTGGATATAAAGACAGCTTTCCTCAATAGAGAACTATCTGAAGAAATATTTATGGAACAACCTGAGGATTTCAAAGTCAAAGAAAATTACGTTTACAGACTCAACAAAGGACTCTATGGACTAAAACAAGGAGCAAAGGCTTGGTATGACAAAATTACAGGACTATTGCAGAAGCAAGGCTTTTAGCAAGGGAAAGCTGAACCTTACTTGTTCACTAGAATTAAAAATGGACAATACGAGCACATTCTTGTTTATGTTGATGACTTGATCATATCTTGTAAAAACAGAGAGGATGTTAAAGAAATAGCTAACAAGGAAGTAGAAGTCGAACAGCTTGGAGATGTAAAACATTACTTCAGAATACAAGTTGAAAGACTTGAATTCTATGCCAGAAATGAAAAATTATATAGAACCTATTGGTATGAAAAACTGCAAAGCATCATGCATACCACTTGAACCTGGATATCTAAAGGAAAAGAATGGAACACCTCTAGAGATGTTGGAGAATACAGAGAAGTAGTTGGAAAACTCTACTTGAGCAAAACCACGAGGCCTGACATCACAGCAGCAGTTGCTATCTTATGCAGAAAAGTGAGTTCACTTAACCATAATGATTGGACTGCAGTAAAGAAATTAGCAAGGTACCTGAAAGGAACAATGGACTTAGAACTGAAAATTGCACCATCTGAAGGGCCAAGACTAGTTGAATATATGGACACCAACTGGGGAAAAGAATCTAACAATTTCAAGGCAACAAGTGGATATCTATTCTTCTATGGAGATGGACTAATAGACTGGACTAGTAGAAAGCAAAATGTTGTGGCACAGTCTACAGCAGAAGCTGAGTGTGTCTCAACAGCAAGTGCCTGCAGTAAACTTGAATGAATTTTCCATTTGTTGAAGGACTTTGGAATAAGAGAACCAGTACCTATAGTTATGTTTGAGGACAATGAAGCATGTATTACTATATGCAAAGAAGAAAGCACCACAGCAAAAAGTAGATCTATTGGTATTACATGTGCACTAGTGAAAGATTTGTACCAGAAGGGGTTAATAGAGATTGAGTATTGTCGCACAGAGGAAATGGTGGCTGACATTTTGACTAAGCCACTGACCAAAGAAAAATTTGAATGTCTTTGTGAAATGATGAATATGGTTGATGCAAATGTTAAAGTGAATCATGAGTGATGTTTGTTATATGTGCATGTATAATGACTTACATGTTAGACCTAGAGAAGGAGTGTTGGAAATATGTGTGTTGCAAGGTCTATTGTTTAGACCGATTGGAAGGGAACCTTGCAGAAAACCAATGGAAAGAAAGCCCAGGAAACTGAAGCCTATTTAATAACAATCATTGGTTAATGCATTCAGGTGATTTCCTTCTAGGGGTCAAGAAGAAAGGAAGAATCACCATTACTATATGTGTGTCTGTTGTTGCAAGCATGTAGTCCTAAGTATTTGTTGTTTTGTAGATTTTCCCCTTTAGAAATGAAGATTTTTACACAGAAATAAAATGCCTCCTCTCCAGTGAACAAAGATCGGTTGCAAACTCTGAATATTTAACTATTTTTACCAGTTTTCCAACACAAATCAGGCCTGTTCCAACTGTTTTTCCCCCCAATAATATTTTTATTGAGTATATATTTCATACTACCTAAAAATAATTCATCTCCTTATATATTATAATCCATTTCATAAATTAAACAAAACAATAAAAATGAAGTTACATTCCATTTATAAAGCTTAACAAATTAGACTTAAACCCAATCCGGTTTGCAACCTCTTATTTTCCTGTTCCCTTATCCTACCCGCATATAAAAACACCATACAACTCTCTTTAAATCACATTATAACCCTTTATGCATCCTTTAAGTCTTCCAATAAATTGTTACTCGATCTTCTAACTTCTATTCTGTTCTTTCAATCTTTATTGCTATTCTATCTACTGCTACGATAGCTAAAAAAGGAAGCTGGACGGGGTTGCCTCCGATACTGGGAGCTGAAGAGGAAACCCCTTCAGCTAGAGGGTGACCCCTCTCCCTGTTACCAGAGGTCTTAGGGGGAGCACACCCTTCATCTCCTTGTCATGCCCTCTGGCTCTAACACTTCTACTTTTATACTATTTGTCCCCTTGTATAACTTTACTAAATATTTACTGCTTATTTATTTATTTATTTATTTAATTCAATTTATACCCCGCCCTCCCCGCAATGCGGGCTCAGGGCGGCTTAATATATATTCCTAATTGCCCTACTTATTTATTTAATTTCTCTCCTCATAAACTTTTCTATTATTTATCAAAACACACTGTCTCCTTTTAGACGCCTCCAACTGTTGATTTTGTGATTCCATGTGTAAAAGAATATAATTAGAATGAAACCTGCAAAGGACACTTTTTCGTTCAGAATCAAAGACTAGAAGTGCTATATTTTCTAAAGAATAAATGGAACATTGATTCTATTGCAAGTTTGTTTTTACATACTTTTATCCCCCCCTTTCAGTTTCATTGAAAAAGGAAAGTAAGTCTGAGACAGACAATGCTGGCTGGTGCTTTTAACTCACTTGAGGGCCTAGGGGCATGGGGGGGGGGGAGCACAGGAAGGAATGATACAATGGACCATCAGTAGCTTGGGAAAACAAAAGACCACAGGTTATTGACTACACCACAGGAGCATTGGTGCAGCATGAGGATGGAACCTGCATTGGGTGACCTGCCTGCTGCCCACTGAAACTCCACAACCAAGCCTGCCTGCTGGGGGTGCAACCGAGGAGTGGCAAACCCCTGGGAACCATGTGAGCACTGGCTGCTTCTTGGCTTATTTTGCCACCTGGTGGTGAGAGACCCGCTGACCGTCCCTGAGCTGTTAACACAACTTTAACAGCATCCATGGTTATTGCCATACTTCTTATTATTAATTGCAATTGAAATGTTTGGAGAAAAATGGAAAACTTTGCATGCAGGACAGATTCTGTCGCTTCTTGTTCAGCAATGTGTTCTTTCAATCACTCTTGGCAACTTACTGTTCCAGAAGGCAGAAACTGCAAGGCACAAGTAAGCCAGTCTATATGAGAAGAACAGCCACATACCTCTGATGATGGGCCTGAAGAAGTCTCAAACTTGCAATCAGGGTAGAACAATGCAGGGGAAGAAGAATCCGGCCCCAGAGGAGACAGTCAACGGCATGCCTCCTGGGGGCCACCTTTGCCTCCTTGTGAGGAGGAATGGAGGAAGGGCTGCAGTTCAGCCTCAACTCTGAGAGGGGGAGTGGAGCCAGTGCGGTGTAACAGGCCGGATTAACCCCCCGGCCAGAGTAACCCCAGGTTAATCTGGCTGGCTGTAACAGGCCAGATTCACCTCCCCCCGGCCAGAGTAACCCCAGGTTAATCTGGCTGGCTGTAACAGGCCAGATTCACCTCCCCCCGGCCAGAGTAACCCCAGGTTAATCTGGCTGGCTGTAACAGGCCAGATTCACCTCCCCCCGGCCAGAGTAACCCCAGGTTAATCTGGCTGGCTGTAACAGGCCAGATTCACCTCCCCCCGGCCAGAGTAACCCCAGGTTAATCTGGCTGGCTGTAACAGGCCAGATTCACCTCCCCCCGGCCAGAGTAACCCCAGGTTAATCTGGCTGGCTGTAACAGGCCAGATTCACCTCCCCCCGGCCAGAGTAACCCCAGGTTAATCTGGCTGGCTGTAACAGGCCAGATTCACCTCCCCCCGGCCAGAGTAACCCCAGGTTAATCTGGCTGGCTGTAACAGGCCAGATTCACCTCCCCCCGGCCAGAGTAACCCCAGGTTAATCTGGCTGGCTGTAACAGGCCAGATTCACCTCCCCCCGGCCAGAGTAACCCCAGGTTAATCTGGCTGGCTGTAACAGGCCAGATTCACCTCCCCCCGGCCAGAGTAACCCCAGGTTAATCTGGCTGGCTGTAACAGGCCAGATTCACCTCCCCCCGGCCAGAGTAACCCCAGGTTAATCTGGCTGGCTGTAACAGGCCAGATTCACCTCCCCCCGGCCAGAGTAACCCCAGGTTAATCTGGCTGGCTGTAACAGGCCAGATTCACCTCCCCCCGGCCAGAGTAACCCCAGGTTAATCTGGCTGGCTGTAACAGGCCAGATTCACCTCCCCCCGGCCAGAGTAACCCCAGGTTAATCTGGCTGGCTGTAACAGGCCAGATTCACCTCCCCCCGGCCAGAGTAACCCCAGGTTAATCTGGCTGGCTGTAACAGGCCAGATTCACCTCCCCCCGGCCAGAGTAACCCCAGGTTAATCTGGCTGGCTGTAACAGGCCAGATTCACCTCCCCCCGGCCAGAGTAACCCCAGGTTAATCTGGCTGGCTGTAACAGGCCAGATTCACCTCCCCCCGGCCAGAGTAACCCCAGGTTAATCTGGCTGGCTGTAACAGGCCAGATTCACCTCCCCCCGGCCAGAGTAACCCCAGGTTAATCTGGCTGGCTGTAACAGGCCAGATTCACCTCCCCCCGGCCAGAGTAACCCCAGGTTAATCTGGCTGGCTGTAACAGGCCAGATTCACCTCCCCCCGGCCAGAGTAACCCCAGGTTAATCTGGCTGGCTGTAACAGGCCAGATTCACCTCCCCCCGGCCAGAGTAACCCCAGGTTAATCTGGCTGGCTGTAACAGGCCAGATTCACCTCCCCCCGGCCAGAGTAACCCCAGGTTAATCTGGCTGGCTGTAACAGGCCAGATTCACCTCCCCCCGGCCAGAGTAACCCCAGGTTAATCTGGCTGGCTGTAACAGGCCAGATTCACCTCCCCCCGGCCAGAGTAACCCCAGGTTAATCTGGCTGGCTGTAACAGGCCAGATTCACCTCCCCCCGGCCAGAGTAACCCCAGGTTAATCTGGCTGGCTGTAACAGGCCAGATTCACCTCCCCCCGGCCAGAGTAACCCCAGGTTAATCTGGCTGGCTGTAACAGGCCAGATTCACCTCCCCCCGGCCAGAGTAACCCCAGGTTAATCTGGCTGGCTGTAACAGGCCAGATTCACCTCCCCCCGGCCAGAGTAACCCCAGGTTAATCTGGCTGGCTGTAACAGGCCAGATTCACCTCCCCCCGGCCAGAGTAACCCCAGGTTAATCTGGCTGGCTGTAACAGGCCAGATTCACCTCCCCCCGGCCAGAGTAACCCCAGGTTAATCTGGCTGGCTGTAACAGGCCAGATTCACCTCCCCCCGGCCAGAGTAACCCCAGGTTAATCTGGCTGGCTGTAACAGGCCAGATTCACCTCCCCCCGGCCAGAGTAACCCCAGGTTAATCTGGCTGGCTGTAACAGGCCAGATTCACCTCCCCCCGGCCAGAGTAACCCCAGGTTAATCTGGCTGGCTGTAACAGGCCAGATTCACCTCCCCCCGGCCAGAGTAACCCCAGGTTAATCTGGCTGGCTGTAACAGGCCAGATTCACCTCCCCCCGGCCAGAGTAACCCCAGGTTAATCTGGCTGGCTGTAACAGGCCAGATTCACCTCCCCCCGGCCAGAGTAACCCCAGGTTAATCTGGCTGGCTGTAACAGGCCAGATTCACCTCCCCCCGGCCAGAGTAACCCCAGGTTAATCTGGCTGGCTGTAACAGGCCAGATTCACCTCCCCCCGGCCAGAGTAACCCCAGGTTAATCTGGCTGGCTGTAACAGGCCAGATTCACCTCCCCCCGGCCAGAGTAACCCCAGGTTAATCTGGCTGGCTGTAACAGGCCAGATTCACCTCCCCCCGGCCAGAGTAACCCCAGGTTAATCTGGCTGGCTGTAACAGGCCAGATTCACCTCCCCCCGGCCAGAGTAACCCCAGGTTAATCTGGCTGGCTGTAACAGGCCAGATTCACCTCCCCCCGGCCAGAGTAACCCCAGGTTAATCTGGCTGGCTGTAACAGGCCAGATTCACCTCCCCCCGGCCAGAGTAACCCCGGGGTTACTCTGGCCGGGGGGTTAATCTGGCCTGTTACAGGGGGTCTTAAAGGCTTGCTCCATTCTCCCCCTGTCAGTTTCTTGCCTCGTGCTCGTAGCTGTAGCAGCTTCAAGCACTTTGGTAGTTTTTACTACCTTTAAAGGGGGAAGTGACTTGGAACTGCCTAAAGGTGGCCCCAGGATAGGCGGCAGCAAGTTTTGATTTTTTTAAAAAAATCTCTAGCCCAGGCAGCACGAAGTCCAGTGGGCCAGCAAGGAGTGCGGGGCCGGCACAGCGCTGTTTGCGGCTGTGTCAGGGGCAGCCGTGGGAGTGTTCTGGCACATAGGAACAGCCTGTGGAGCGCTGGAGAGAGTCAGCCTACTTTAGAGGCCTTGACTCTCGGGCTAGCTCGATTGCGCGATTTAGGTGCTGGCTCTACAATCTTCCCCCCCTTCAGATTGGAGGCTTCTAGGGATTGCTGGAGAGCTCGCATCAGAGGCAGCGGGCAGGCGGCAGTGTGCAGCGATGGCAGTTCGGCTGCGCCTGTGGTGGCGAGCCTGCCAGTGGCGAGAGCAGCGTGTCTGGTGGCACCTCTAAAATAATGGGGAGCGTTGGACCCATGGTAAGAAGCATGGCCTCAGAGCAGGCTGTAGAGGCCTGTTCCATCATGTTAAATTAGAAATTACACCACATAAATTGCTTTGTCCCCCCCCCCCAGTAGGCAGTTGGTGAGGCTGCTGGGCCCTATTCCCTTTTCCATGTAGGGGCTAATCTCTCCCCCCCTTACTTCCCCCCTTTTTAGGTCGGGGAGGATTAGGTGGCCAATTTAATTGTGGGTAGCCATTTTGGGGCCCTTCTTGCTTTTTTCTAATAGGGCCATCTTGGGAGTGTAACAGGTGGCCTTTTTAGAACAATCAGACATTTTGATAAGGTCTAGGGGGTGGCCATTTTGAGTTGGCCTTGTGCTGTTGTGAGGCAGCCATTTTAGTTGTGCTGTCTGTCACCCCTTTGGGAAGAGACCATGTTAGCCTCTTTGGTTAATTAAAATAGCATTTATACAGGTTGCTGAGGATAGGTCAACTTAACAGGAGATAATATTCATGGCATCTCAGTAAGGAAAAGGGGGGGTGAAGGGTAAGGGGCCCGCGCCTAAGAGGCCTGCGCCAGCTCCCCTGCTACAGGGCACGGGGACTGTTCCTTCATCATCCGATGATGAGGATGAGCGAGCGGAACAGTAAGCAATATTGGATAGCCTGGCGGCATTAGAACATGCTAGGGCTGAGGTGGTTCCTGCCCCCCAGCAGGTGGTGGTGGGGTCTGACTGCAGAAAGGAGAGCTGGGCCTAGGGAAAAAAGTTTAGGGAGGAGGTCCTTAAATGTCTTTCTTTAACTGAATGCAGGCCTGCTGATGCTAGGCCTGATGCTGGGTCTGATACCAAAACGTCTGGAGCAACTGGTGTCGACACAAAGGCAGTGTCGGTGGAAGTGGTGGAACCTGAACAGCCAGGTCCCAGTGGTAAGTGGGATCCAGCATTACAGTTTAGTCTGATGTGGCTGTGGGGGCCCTGGGGTCAGGGAGCTGGCTCTGGGGTTCAACTGGCCCCGCAGACGGATATGGCACAAGGTTCCGCTGACGCCGGTCAGCCATGGTCTTGGGGCCCTCCTGCTGCAACTATGCAGTCCCCTTGGGGAATGATACCAGCTGGGCCCTGGGGCAGTTTGGGCTGTACCCCCCCTTGGGCGAACGCTTACGATGCTGCATCAGCATCATTGATGCACTTTGGGGATATTGCCTTGCCTTTGGGTGAACACCTTTTACCCGTAACGCGGGAGAAAATTTGTAAGGGTGAATACATTGACCTCTTTAGCCTTCTTTACTGGGATTTGGAGAAGAAGGATAAAGAGGAAATGGATGACAAGGAAAAGGAGATCTTAAAGAGAAAGAAGGTGGACAGGACCTGGGCCAACTGGCTGGCAGGATATTTAATTTATGCTGGCCTGTTGTCCCGGTCTCAGCCTTTGAGGTCCCCTGCATTGTTCCAGTATCTGGACATAAATTATAAATTTATAATTTATACTGGCTTCCCAGGCCCGGCATGGATGTGATATGATGAGGAGTTTCAGATGAGGGCTGCCATGAATCCCATGCTTCCATGGGATAGAATGCATCGTCATCCGTGGTTTCAGATTATGTCCATGCCCAGCTTATCTTCTGTCGAACGCTCGCATAGTGGACACACTGTGCAGCATTTGCAGGGGCGAATACTTCCCGTGGTGCAACGGGGCAGGTGGTTCAACCCCACTTGCTCTGTTGGGATTTTGGGTCCCAGGGGGTATGTAACAGGAAGCCATGCACATACAGACACGAATGCCCGGTATAAGGAGGACCTCACTCATTCCCTTCGTGTCCTCATGGAAGGCCCCGTAGGAGTCAGCAGCAGAGAAGAGGGGCTGGTTCCTCCTCAGCCACTGGTAAAGGGCCCCAGTCCAATAAGTCTGAAGGCACTTGAAGCCTGGCTGCGGGGGTACCCTAAGGAGGAGGACAGAGTTTATTTGTTAGAGGGTTTCACGTTTGGTTTCCGTATACCTTTTCAAGGAATTAGGGCCCATTTTATGGTCTCTAATCTTAAATCAGTCAGGGACATGGAGTTGGTGGTGAGGAAAAAGATTGACAAAGAGAAGAGGGCTGTGTTTGGGGCCCATTTTCTTCACCACCGCTTCCTAATTTGAGAGGTTCTCCTCTGGGGATTGTGCCTAAAAAGGCAGCTGCTGAATTTCACTTAATTCACCACCTTTCATATCCGTGAGGTGATTCAGTTAATGATGCCATTCCTGATTATCTGTGCATGGTGAGGTACACCTCATTTGGTCGGGGGCGGAGTTGTCGAAGTGCGATATTAAGTTGGCATTTTGCCTCCTCCCTGTGCATCCAGATGATTTCGAGCTGTTGGGATTCTCTTTTGATGGCCAGTATTTTATGGATAGGGTCTTGCCCATGGGATGTTCTGTGTCATGCGCCGTGTTTGAGCGCTTCAGTTCATTTCTGGAGTGGGCTCTGCGGGCCAAGATGAGCCTTCAGGATGTTGCACATTATTTAGATGATTTCCTTTTTGTGGGTCCTCAAGGAACAGGTAGATGCACCCAGCTCCTTGAAGGGTTTCAGAATTTGGACGTGGAGCTGGGGTTTCCTCTGACCCATGAAAAGACTGAAGGCCCAGCGCAAAAGCTAGTTTTTCTGGGGGTGGAACTGGATACAGTGGCCCAGACATCCCGGCTGCCCATAAAAAAAACGTACGGACCTTCGGGACTGCTTTTTGGCATTTCTTACACAAAGAAAGGCCACCTTAAGGGAAATTCAACAGCTGGTGGGGCATCTTAACTTTACATGCAAAGTGGTTGCCCCCAGCTGGGCCTTTTTGCACAGGCTATGTGATGCCATGGCAGGGCTTCTCCTGCCACACCACAGGGTGCATATTAACTGCGCAATGAGGGCTGACCTCATGGTCTGGCAGGAATTTTTAACTTCCTTTAATGGAGTCTCTTTCTGGGAAGAGGACTTAAAGTTCGAAGGTAAGTTGCAGGTCATGTCAGATGCTGCAGGGTCCCAGGGCTTTGGGGTTTATTTCCACGGACATTGGTGCGCAGAGGAATGGCCCGAGGACTGGATTTCTGCCGGCTTTACTAGGGACCTGACATACCTGGAGTTCTTCCCCATTTTAGTGGCGGTTTGGCTATGGGGGAATGAGTTGGCAGATCACACAGTGCACATCTGGTGTGATAATTTGGTAGTGGTCCATGTCATCAATTCCCTCACAGCGAAATCACCCAGGGTGATGTGCTTGGTTCGCGCCTTTACGCTGCGATGCCTGCGGTTCAACACACTGTTTTTAGCTAGGCATGTGCCGTGGGTGGATAATGGGGTAGCTGACACTTTCTTGCAAACAGATGGCGAGGTTTCATCAGCTTGCTCCAGACGCCGATCTTCAGCTGGCAAGGATGCCCCCGGAGCTATGGCAGGGTGGAGGGCTGAAGCTTGCAAGGGCAATAGGCCTCACCATCGCCCCTAGCACACAAAGAGGCTATGAGCGGTCAGTTTGCCAATTCGAGGACTTTAGGAAGCAGGAGGGCTATCCCAGGGTCCGGCCCATTCTGGTGGAGCAGCTGATCCATTATTCTGTTTCCTTGAAGGAGGCAGGTTTGGTGGTTAGCTCCATATGGGGACGACTTTCTGCCCTTGCATTTGCTAGCAAGGCTCTTGGTTTTTTGGAAGTCACTGGGGACTTTCATATTAGAAAGATGTTGGAGGGTTGGACAAGAGAAAGAGGGGCTTTGAAATACCAGAGGCGTCGTATTTCACCGACAGTGCTTAAAGGGTTGCAAGGAACCTGGTCCAGAGCGTGCAGTTCCAGTTTTGAAGCCTGCCTGTTCCATGCGGCTTCGCTGCTGGCATTCTTTGGAGTGCTTAGAGTAAGTGAGCTTGTAGCGCTGTCCAAGACTGACCAGTCTGGCAGGGCATTGCACAATCGGGACCTCCAAATTAAAGGGAAGGAGGTGAGCATCACTATTTGGGGCTCCAAAACTGACCAGCGGCATAAAGGGTCGGTGGTCAAGTCGGGTGTCTGTTCCGACTCTGAACTATGCCCTGTATTGGCTTTGTCTCAGTACAGGGCTTTCAGGGGCAATGCGGATGGATACCTCTTTCTCCATGCAGACGGTAGCCTGCTGACAAAGCACCAGTTTTGGGCTGTTATGGCCCAGGCTTTGGAATTGGAAGGCCTTTCTGGAGTGAAGTTTGGCACTCACTCATTAAGAATAAGAGCAGCATCCATGGCGGCAGCCTTAGGCTATCCCACTGCTGATATTCAGAGGGTGGGCAGGTGGCGATCTGTCGCTTACAAACGTTATGTGCGCCCTCTTCCCTTATTATAAGTTACTGTTTGCAATGCTGTTTGTCTGTTGGGTTCCAGAGTTCACTGTCGTTTCTTCCTAGGAGCTGTGTTTTGTGGCAGGAGACAGATTCTTATCTCCAGACACAGCTACATCTTCTGGGTGGCTCATCAGGACAATCGATCGGCCACTGGCTCACAACTGGGCCTCAGCCAGTGGGCTACTGTTGAGTGGAGGGGGCACCGGGGCTTACGCTGGCCGGGCCTCCTCCCTCTTCTGTTCAAGGACAGTTCTGCCTTGCCACTGGATGTGTTGGTTATCCACCTGGGAGGTAACAACTTGGGATTCCTGAAGGGGAAGGCCCTTGTGTGGCAAGCTAGGGATGACCTGGAGTACATTAAGCGCCAATGGCCAGACACAGTTATTGTGTGGTCGGCCATGATTCCACGGCTAGCTTGCTGTAGCACTTGGGACCCTAAGGGGGTCAAGAGGGCTCACCGTAAGGCCAATGGGGAGCTCCATAATATTTTAAAGGTTGGATTGGGCCATTACTTGCCTCACTCCCAGATTCGGCTTGATTTTCCGGACCTGTACCGAAGGGATGGCATTCATCTCTCCGAGAAGGGAAACAACATTTTCCTTCAGGATCTGCGGCAAGGGCTTAAGCTAATTTTAGAAGAAGAAGATGATATTGGATTTATACCCCACCCTTCACTTGGAGTCTCAGAGCGGCTTACAAACTCCTTTCCCTTCCCCTCCCCACAACAGACACCCTGCGAGGTGAGTGGGGCTGAGAGAACTCTGACACAAACTGCTCTTTTTCAAGGACAGCTGTGCCAGAGCTTGTGACTGACCCAAGATCACATCAGCAGGTGCAAGTGGAGGAGTGGGGAATCAAACCCGGTTCTCCCAGATTAGAGTCCGTGCACTTAACCACTACACCAAACTGGCTCTCCAGTTTGGCTTAGACATTTGAGTGGGTGCAGGGGCTAAGCAGAGGCTTGGCCCTTGCAGTGGCAGAATTAGGTTTAAATAAAGTTCAGCGGCTACGTAACCACCAATCAATAACCCCTGGGGAGGTAGAGGGGTCTGCGGGATCAACCCTGTGGCCGTGTGGTCAGGGATGAGGCTTGCAGACTGCCTATGGGGATGGCCACGATGGAGACGCAGCGCTGGCCATGTGGTGGTGTTTGTGGGCACCTGAAGGTGCATCCCAATCATTGGCTCGGCTGGGTTTGCAAGCGACTTACAGTTGGCTCCAAACTGGGGCCATGGTGTCTTGCCTTTTATACGGTTAAGGATGGGGTCAAAGAGACACCAGGCCTTACCGTGCTACTGTTTTCATGTTTGCCCTTTACTTCATGTTTGCCGTTACTTTAATATGTTAATAAAGTGGCCTTATTTTATCCAACCTCGGTTGTCTGACTTTTTCTTCCGTCTGAGGGGGCAAACAGCTGTAAGGCAGGTGCTCTGATCATTGGTGATAACTTGTTGTTCACTATGATGCCTCTGTGAGATGGACGACTGCACTGGCAGGATTCTCAGAAGAGATAAGTCCCCTTTCCAGTCAGTGCTGATCAGTGCTCCTGTCCTATATTAACCCTTCTATTTCGAAGGCTGACCTGAAGTTCACAGGTACTCTAAACTGCTGGAAGCATTTACAGCTACCAGATAGCTACAACTGTTTATTTGAGCCATAGCAAAGCAGCTGAAATCTGCACTCTGTAAAAGAGCATTGTTTATAAACTGAACTGTCTTTTCTTTACAGCAGTAGACAAGCTGATTGATCTACAAATGGGTTCTGTGAGGCAGCAAAAACTACTCACATGGTGTGCAGCTGCCTCAGTCCGAACGGAGACTGCTGCAGCTTCAACAAGACTTTTGAGATGTTTAAACCATTTCGCTTTAACTGTTCATTAGTTCACCAAAGCTTCTTTTTCATTCCCCACCATAAATATGCCTTACTTGTGTGTGAACTGGGTGTTTTGAAAATAAAGGTTATTTTACAAGGTTTGATGTGTATAGTGATTTGTGCTCATTTGTCAACTCAGGCTTCATATCCTTGGACCACGTTAAAATTATAAGCTACTCAAAGGGGTCATTCCACATGGACAGCCATGCTATTCTATTGCATGAAAAATAAATAGGGGATCTATCTTGAAGATCTTAAAGGCTGACATGATTTGATCCCAGAAAGATGTAGTTAACAACTGCAACTGTAAACAGAATTGTGAATGAGCTGATCTGACAACGCCTTCAAGTTTTACTTGGCTTTGAGCTATTGGCAGGTATAAGACTATTGGGAGACAAGGTCTGCCAAGTATTCATCATCTACAGCCTTGATACTACTGCTACATCTCTATACTGTCATCTAAAATGCTTTTATGGGAGGAGAAACAGGTATGCGACAAAGGTTGTTCATCAGTGAGTAGCAGAGGCCCCGGTCACAATGCAGGAAAAGCCAGGGTGGAAGTGTGGCTTTTTAGAGCCACAGCAAAAGAGAAGTGTGGCAGCAGGATCAGACAGACCCCCCGAGCCTCCGCGCTTATGCTCCCCAGCTTGATCAGATGCGAGGGGGAAGCCACAGACAGGAGAGCAAGGCGAGTCAGCTGCGCATGTGTGCGCCTGCACAGTTCGGCAGGGGGCCTCACATGCTGCGGGAGATGGGCGCGTTGGCGATCACATGGCCGCCCGTGCTGCGGATTTTCCAGTAGGTAGTAGTGTTTTGCAGGGGTTCTTTTACTCTGCATCTTTGCCGGAAGGGACGGGTTGGGGGTGGGGGCGCGACGCTTGCCAGATGTTGGCATCTGATCGTGCTGGTTTAATCCACCCTCAGTCCATCTGTTCTGTGGGGCAATTCCTCCAGTGTGACCGGGGCCAGACATTCTACAGTTTCTCATGCTTTGATTCACACAGGGCCCCGGGCATACGGGCCGGCTGAAACGCGGCTACTCCGAGCCGCTCCAAACTTGCTACGCCCCCGCTTTTTTTTTCACGTGCTCGGGCATGCGCAGTACGGCTGGGGGCCGGGATGCGGCGGCGCAAGGACGCGCCGCCGATCCCACAGCCCTGCCTGCGCTGCACCAGTGGTTGCAACCACCTAGAGAGGTGGTTGTTTTTTGCGGCGCGGTATGGGCCGTTGGAACGGATCGGGGACGGAGACGGCACGCTCGCCAGATGTTGAGGTGAGATCGCGCCTGTTTGCTCCGCCCCGGTTCCGTCCCGCTCCCGTCCCAAATGGGCTCGTATGGACGGGGCCACAGATAAGCTATGGTACGTAATAGTCAAATATAGGTACCAGGTTTGGTTCCCTTCATGATGGCCCTCCTGATCCCACCTTCCACTGTGCCAAATTTTCTGCTGCAAACACTAGAGGGAATGATGTAGTTAGTTAATAGGCTGAGTTACAAGACAAGTGGGGATAATGCTGTTTGCACACTTCTTTATATCTCTAACACAAAGAGGCACAGGGTTTTACTGAAAAGGGAGGCAAAAAGGAGCTGGGAAGTTACAGAGAAGGCATGAAATTGTTGAGGGGGTGGACAACTAGTCACACTCATGAAGAGATGGCTCTGGACTTACCTTAAAAGCTACAGGGGTGAGGAGTGAGTGGGGGGGGGTTCCTTGTCTTCCACTTGGCTCTGTGGTGGCAGCAAAGAACCAAGTGCATTGGCCATGGTAGCAGCCCAGGCCAGACAATTGGTCACGGGGCCAGCTGGGGGATGGAACTTTCAGGAGGACATGGATGGCAGAGTTTTCACTCTGGACTGCTCCTCCCCTATTTAGTCAGCTCTGCCCCTGGGGGCCTCACTCATTCATCTCCAGCTTCAGCAGAGTGAGGATTATCTGAACACCATCAGGGAGATAAGAGGAGGCAGCTTTAATGTTGGCAGTGAGACCCAATGTGTTGTGATGATCTTCAGTGGGCAAACCTTCTACAGCAGCAGCAGCAGCGAGCCTTGTGTGGTAGCAGCAGTGAACCCTCAGCAGTTGTGCAGCAGAGCTCAGCAGTGGCAAGCAACTTTGGTGGTGGTCTTTGTCGAGACACTACCATTCCTCAAGCTGCAACCCCCACCCAGAGCTGAAATTATGCCCCCCTTTCTGTGGCTAAGAGCTACAGCAGGTGTCCCTGGGGCACATTTCCTTTATAAGAGTTTCTTCCACATGAGTGCTGCAAAGGAGCTGCAGCTGGGCCAATACCCCTTTCCATGCAAGCTGTAATTGGGGCTGCCCCATAAGTGCTGTATATCAGGCTTTCCCCCATAGGTGAAGCAATCATGCCTCCCCCTCCTTTTTCTTTGGAGGCTATGGCACAGCGTCACTTCAGCTCCTAGCCTGCCATAGCCAGTAAGGGCTGCAGCCAGGCATCACCATCAAGGGCTACAAATCAGGGTTTTTTTTCCATTTCCCAAAGAATGGGAGGAGGGTGCTTTAATGCTTTTCTACAGGAACACAGGCTTGCAAAGCTCCTTCACCCTCATAAGAACATAAGAGAAGCCAATGTTGTATCAGTCCAATGGCCCATCTAGTCCAACACTCTGTCACACAGTGGCCAAAAATACCAGGTGCCATCAGGAGATCCAGCAGTGGGGTCAGGAAATGAGAAGCCCTCCCAATGTTGCCCCCCAAGTACCCCCCAGAGCATCACTTGCCCCAGCCTGAGAGTGCCCACAAGTTCTTGTATTGTGAGAAAGGGAGAAAAGTACTTCTTTCTCAACGTGCTCTAGCCCATGTATATAGGGGCATTATTATATTGGCTGATCTGTTTTCAATACCCTTCCTAATAATCCCCAGCATAGCATTGGCCTTCTTTATTGCAGTCACACACTGTCTCGACATTTTCAGTGAGTTATCTACTACAACTCCAAGATCTCTCTCTTGATCTGTCTCTGCCAGTTCAGACCCCATCAATGTGTATTTATATTTAGGATTTTTGGCTCCAATGTGCATCACCTTGCACTTGGCCACATTGAACCCCATTTGCCATGTTGACGCCCACTCGCCCATCCTTGACAGATCCCCTTGGAGTGCCTCACAATCCTCACTGGTTTTCACCACCCTGAACAACTTTGTATCATCCGCAAATTTAGCCACTTCACTGCTTACTCCCAACTCCAAATCATTAATGAACAAGTTAAAAAGCAGTGGACCAAGTACTGATCCCTGTGGTACCCCACTGCTTACCCCCCTCCACTGGGAGAACTGCCCATTTATACTCACTCTCTGTTTTCTATTAATTAGCCAGTTTTTGATCCATAAAAGGACTTGTCCTTTTATCCCATGATTTTTGAGCTTGCTTAGGAGCCTTTGATGAGGAACTTTATCAAAAGCTTTCTGGAAGTCAAGGTAAATAATATCTATTGGATCCCCCTTGTCCACATGTTTGTTCACCCCCTCAAAGAACACTAACAGGTTAGTGAGACAAGATCTTCCCTTACAGAACCCATGTTGAGTCTGCCTCAATAGGTTTTGTTCATCTATGTGCCTACTAATTCTTTCCTTAATAATGGTTTCCACCAATTTACCCGGTATCGACGTCAGACTGACTGGCCTGTAATTTCCCGGATCTCCTCTGGAACCCTTTTTAAAGATGGGAGTGACATTAGCTACCTTCCAGTCCTCAGGAATGGAGGCTGATTTTAAGGAGAGATTACATATTTTTGTCAGGAGATCCACAAGTTCACAATTGAGTTCTTTCAGAACTCTCGGATGTATGCCATCTGGGCCTGGTGATTTATCAGTTTTTAAGTTGTCTATCAGTTTTAGGACCTCCTCTCTCGTCACCTCAATCTGACTCAGGTCTTTCAACACCCCTCCCAAAATCAGCGGTTCTGGAGTGGGCAAGCACTTCTCATCTTCCACAGTGAAGACAGAGGCAAAAAATGCATTCAGCTTCTCAGCCATTTCCCTATCATCCTTCAGTACTCCTTTTACCCCTTGGTCATCCAAGGGCCCCACTGCCTCCCTGGCTGGTTTCCTGCTTCCAATGTATTTGAAGAAAGTTCTGTTGTTGGTCTTTATGTTTTTTGCAATATGCTCTTCATATTCCTTTTTTTGCCTGCCTGTCTGATCCTTTTACCATGCCTCCCAGAACCAGCTGCACCTCAGCCAAATGGCCAGCTGCTGCCAACCTATGCACAAGAGGCCAAGGTTAGCCAGCCATGCTGCTCCCCAGAAAGTGGGAGGCTTTCACCCAGGCTAGGGGTCTCTGGTCTTGTGCCCACCCTCAACTGTGCCAAGCAGGTCAGTTGTGTTATAGGGTATTTCACTAGCCCTGGTGCTCCTCACAGACCCTGTTGAGCAGCTTGACTCCCTCCTACTGTTTCAAGAGGCCCAGTTTGATCCTATGGCACCTTCCAAATGGGTGCATACTTGATCGCATGACAGAAGGTCCATGAAACCAACTAAGGACCGGTGGAGGGCCAAATTTGCCAGTAAGCCCAGCAGCTCCAAAAGCTCAGAGGAAGATGCCCCATCCAATAGGAAGACCACCCAGCAGCTCAAGGCTCAGAAAGTGCCATGAGGTAGAGAGAATTCCAACAGTGACAGACCTTTGGGAAATTACTCCTCAGACAAACAGCATCTGGGGAATACTAGCTTGCTGCCACTCAAGCACTGGGCTTGCTTACTCAGGCCATCTGGAGAAGGGGGAGTGGGCAGGCCCAGGGGGCATTTGGGGGTACTGAGCAATCTTCACTCCCCCCCCATCTTCAGCCACTTCTAGTGATCATGAGTGAGCATCCACCTAACCCATAAGGCATGAGAATGTATTCTTGACTGATACAATGTAGATGTTTTCCCCCTTCTAAAACTGGAAGCCAAGGACAGCAGGAACCATCCACTGCAGGAGAAAAAGAGGGATACAAAGGGGAAGCTTTCATATTTTATTTATTTATTATTTCAATTTATATCCCACCCTCCCTGCAAGCAACCTAGGTCAGGTCACAACAATAAATTCCATTACAGTCTAAAATGATTCAATAAATAAATATCAAATATGAATTTAATACAATAAAACCAGTTGAAAACAGTTAAAGTGAGCAGTGCAGCAAATTTCAATTTCAGTTCCTACAGCTGGGAATGAATGAGCCAAAGCTGAGCCATAAAGGTCTCATTAATAATAGCTTACTGCCACAGCAACAGGGAGGCCAGCTGGTAGAGGCCAGCTTCCTCAACCAAAGGCCTGGTGGAACAGCTCTGTTTCACAGGCCCTGTGGAACTGTAATTGGTCCCATGGGGCCCTGATCTCTTTCAGGAGCATGTTCCACCAGACTGGGGCCAAGGCCGAAAAAGACCTGGCCCTGGTTGTAGCTAGGTGAATGTCTTTTGGGCCGGAAATAACCAGCAGATGGTTCTCCACAGAGCACAAGGCTCTCCATGGCACATATGGGGAGAGGTGGTCCCTTAGATATGTTGGTCCCAGGCCACATAAGGCTTTTAAGGTTAGCACCAACACCTTGAAGTGGATCCAGTACTCAATTGATAGCCAGTGCAATTGGCAGAGCACTGCCTGGATGTGCACCCACACAGATATTGCAGTCAGCAGGCATGCCACCACATTTTGCACCAGCTGGAGTTTCTGGAGCAGCCTCAAGAGTAAGCCAACATAGAGTGAGTTACAGCAATCAAGCCTGGAAGTGACCATTGCATGGGTCACTGTAGCCAGGTCCTGGGGGGAGAGGTAGGGAATTAGCTGCCTGATCTGCTGAAGATGATAAAAGTCAGACCTGGCAACTATGGTGATCTGGGCCTCCATAGAAAGTGAGGCATCCAAGGTCACCCCCAGGCTCCTCACCTTCTGGGTTGGCACCAGTGGTGCGCCATCCATGGCAGGGAGCCTGATTCCCAAATCCACTCCCCCCGGCTCAGGTACAGGACCTCCATCTTCGTAGGATTTCGCTTCAACTGACTCTGTTGCAACCACTTAGCCACAGCCTCTAAAACCTTGTCCAAGCTCTCTGGGGCAGAGTCTGGGCAGCCATCCAACATCAGATAGACCCGCATATCCCATTTACTGATCCCTGGATCTCCACTGACTCAGGACATTTAAAATCTGCCTGTGATATGCTCAAGCTAGTATCCATGAAAGTCTCCAAGGAGTGTACTCCCAGTTGGGCTGCAGGCCCTTTCAGGGCCCCTCTCATTCCTTAGAGTGTCCCTGCTGGGGGTGGTTCCCAAGAAGGCCCCAGGCAAATTTAAAGTGACCACAAGTCATACCCCAAAAGGTTGTTTTTCAATGTGGCCATCCTGCAAGATTTCTGCTTTGTGTTACACCTCTTTCATAGGGATGAGCATGAATTGAACCATAAAGCAAAATTCATGATGAATTTTGCCCTGTTCATGGTTTGTGAAGTGAAGTTCATGATGGGTCTACCATCATGAACTTCCATGAACTTTTAAAGCAGTTAGTGGTGATTCGTGGATGGAACAGAAAGCATCTATTCCTTGCAAAAGCTGCAAAAACAGCTGAGCAGTGGAGAGGCACTCACTGCCACTCAGCTGTTTCAGTCTGTCTTGTAAAATCCCTTTAAACTTTAAAGGGACTGCAGAAGACAGCCCAAAATCAGCTAAGTGGGGGGGAGCACCTTCATGCCCTTTAAAGGCTGTCTTGTGAAGAAGTCTCAGAGTGGTTTACAATCTCCTTTCCCTTTCCCTCCACATAACAGACATCCTGTGAGGTAGGTGGGGCTGAGAGCACTTTTGAGGACTGCCCTTGAGAAAACAACTCTGGAAGAACTTATGACTGACCCAAGGTCACATCAGCAGCTGCATGTGGAGGAGTGGGGAATCAAACCCAGTTCTCCCAGATTAGAGTCTGCACGCTTAACCACTACACCAAACTGGCTCTCAGCTGTGTGGCAGGGAGTGTGTCCCCTCTGTGCAGCTGTTTTTCAGGCATTTTCTCAGTTCATGACCTGTCCTGGGTCATAGCAGACCCAGACAACTCCAAGAAGATGAGACAGAATCACTAACCAGAAGCGTAAGTCAAGAGTTCAGTCTAAGAGTCATACACAAGGGAAGCCAGCTGAGGGTCCAAGAAGCAGAGTCCAAGCAGATCCAAGAGGCTCAGTCAAGCAGGTCCAGGGTTGAAGCCAAAGGTTCAGGAGTGGCAGCCAGAAACAGGTCTGGGAGGTGTGGTTGTGCATCTCCAGGAAGGTAATGAGTTGCTCCCATGCCTTCCCCCTCTGAAGCCCCATCCTTTATTGACAGCTCACAGCTGGATCTTGTTGCTTGCGAGAGCGCTATCCATTAACTCCAGGTGTTCCTCTTGATCTGGCAGTCACTGGGCAGCAAGTTGCATACTCTGCCTCCTCTCGAGGAGCTCCAAGCATGCCTGCCTCCTCCTGCATTCCCCTGACTCCGGGAAAAGGGGAGAAGAGGCAGCCTGTGAAGTTTCCCCAAGATCTTGGGTTGTTGAGGTGCCGCCTCTCTGGGGTGCCTCTTCCATGTTCCCAGTGCTCATGGGGCTGGAGGGCACTAGGACCTGCCTCCGCCATCTCAGGGTCTTTGGCAGCATCAGCTGGTTGAGTCTCAGAGGTGCTGACGGGCTGCTATCAGCATCAGCTGTGCTCTTCAGCTAAAGCAGGCTGGCTCGTGACATGACTATCCCTACTCTTTTGACCATGCTGTCAGTATAGTTTGGTCCTGTGGCCCCCAGTGTCTTTATGTCCAAATGCAATGTACAGTTGTCCTTTTCACTGCTAGCCATCCACCCTGGGGATTTCTGCCTACTGAGCTTTAAGTTATATGACCAGTGCCCATGGGCTGCTCAGTAGCCTGTGCAGCCTCAAACCCTGAGCACATTTTGGGAATGGGCAGTCATGAACCATACTCAGTTTCCTCATATTACACACTACCTGGACTTCCTCTTTGCTGGCCTGGCCAAAGGCCCTGCCTGCACCTTCTACCTGGCTTCCTTCCAGACCCTAGATACAGAGATAGGGGTGCCATTCACTCAGGACAAGACTGAAGACCATGCCACCCAACTAACATAACTGGGGATCCTATGGGATTCTGTTTGTGGCACCTCCCACCTGCTGGATACTAAGCTGGCTGCCTTCAGGCCCTCATTTCTTGGGCCTTCACTAACAAGGAACACATGCTCAGGGAGTTCCAAACACTTCTCAGGCACCTTGACTTTGTCTGTAGTTGTGTCTCATGAGCAGATGCCTGCCTCACAAGGGCCATTGTGAGGGTGTCCTCCCTGCACCATCACATCAGAAATACCTGGGGAATGAAGGATGATCTCCAAGTTTGGTTCAGTTTTCTCTCAAAATTTAATGAGGCAGCCTTTTGGCAGTTGCTGTCCGATCTGGACAATTCATTGCAGGTGCATACAGATGCCCTGAGGAGTTTGGAGTTTGGCATTTACCTCACAGGTTGCTGATGTCCCCCAGAGCTGGTTCTCCCATTGGCTCAAGACCAACATCTTAGGGTAATCTCACTTTCCTTGACTAGTACTACTACTTCTCCTCCTCCTTCTCCTCCTCCTTCTCCTCCTCCTTCTCCTCCTCCTTCTCCTCCTGGTACTCGCGCCTCCCTTGACTCGTCCTCCTACTTCTCCTCCTCCTCCTCCTCCTCCTCCACAATTCTGGTGACAGTCATCACCTGGCAGGACCTTTTCAGGAATAGACAGATGCTTTTTTGGTGTGACAACCAAATGGTGGTCAGGGTTATTAACCATCAAATTTCACACTCTTAGTGGGTCACGTGGGTCACACACGGGTTCATTTTGGTCTGCCTCGCTGTTAATATCACCTTTTCAGCCCACTATATTGCATGTACAGATAGCTACGTCATGGGCACTTTGTCTTATTTTCAGGAGGAGAGTTCCTGGTGCTAGCCCCTGACACAAACCAACACCTGGACCCCTTCTGAAGGAGCTGTGGGCACTGGCGATGAGTGATTATGCAGGGAGTATTCAATTTCATTGCACACTTCACAAGGAATTCCTATTCACAGGCCACAGCAGCAATTTTTGGTCTTCTCTATAGACAACAGAGGCTCCTGGCCAGCCCCCAAGTCCATGGTCTTGCATTAACTCACCTTCCTGAAGGTGAGAGCATCAAATGAAGTTGATAAGCAGTAGGTTCAGGGAAGGCTTCAGCCTCTATGCCCTGTTGTTGGCCATCTAGAGGAATTGGTTGGCCACACTGTCTGGGACAGGATACTGGGCTAGATGGATTATTGGTCTGATCCAGTAGGCCTCTTCTTATGTTCTTTTTTTATATAAGTCTTTTTTATTTCTTTTTTAACTAACATACAATATTTCAAACAAAATACAGTATGTCCAAATATAGGAACATGATACAGAGTTTCATACCAGGTGCCCCTTACACCTGTGACCTAAATGCAGTTAATAATATCTTGTATTACACGTGGAATGAGGGAATTGAGCTATCTTTCCTGGTTGGAAGAGAAATAGCCCTAGAGAATTAGCCATTTAAGGTACAGAGAATTCGAGGGAAGAATGTCTAGAGACTGTAAATAGGAAACAACTGGGTACCAGGTTGACTCGAATTTGGAGAGGAGTGGTGCGGTTGTCTGTGATCTGTTGAGGGAGTCCGAGATCTTAGCCATGATGAAGTGATCCAATAGCTTGTCCTGCCAGGCCATAATTAATGGTGCTGTTGGGGATTTCCAGTAAGTAGCAATTGTTAAGCGGGCTATGGCGAGCAGGGTTGAGACAACATCTTTTCGGTGACTTTGAATCAAGTCATCCCAATGATTCAATAAGAAGATCTCAGGTGTGAAGGTGGTGTTTTGTGATATGATGATCTCAATTTGTTGTTTAACAGCTTTCCAAAACTGTTGAATCTTCAGGCATGAACACCAGCAGTGCAGGTAAGTCCCTTCTTGCCCGCATCCTTTCCAGCACATTGGACTACTGTTTCTGTCAAACTTATGTATTAGTTGGGGAGTTATGTACCATCTTGAAACTGTTTTGAAGAATTGCATTTTGATGCTATATACCTTTGAGCTATTTGCTGGAGAGTCCCAAATGGTTTCCCAGTTAGTCACTTGCCAGTTCACATTTAGGTCTGCCTCCCAATTTGTTTGATGTTTAAACTTTTCGTAATTCCCTTCTGTGATTAACACTTTATAAAGCTTAGACAGCAGACCTTTAGGAGATTTGGGGAAAGATACGATGACTTTTTCTAGTCCTGTCAATTCTCTTCAAAATGTTCCTGTTTCTGCAAGATGCTCAATGAGGTTTCTAAGTTGCAAGTAATCATGCCATCTAGTTCATTGGCCTATTTTGCTTGAAATTGAGATTTTTGTTTATTAGAATTGCCACCCCATTCGATTTGGATGAGCCCTGGGCATGCAATTGGATATGATATAGATTGTTATTTAATATGTGTTCTTCTCGCGGCTTGAGATGAGTTTCCTGTAAAAAGACCACACCCAATCTTTTCTTCTTTAGGTTTTGTATTAGTCTCTTCCTCTTGATGGCGTTGTTCAATGCTCTAATATTGACTAATATTTCATTTCTGTATGTGAGGTTGTGAAAGGTATGCAGTACTAAATGCTACTTTAATGTTTGAGTGCAACTACTTTGTGTGTTACCCAGATGGGCTGTGTGTCAGGAATTCCTGGGCTATTTCTGTAAGTGAGATCTGCTTGCTACAACTGCAATGAAAAGCAGTTTCTCTTGGTGCCTAAATGGGTGCTTATACCAATGTAGTCTAAGCTATCAGACTTTGCAAGTATGTTCTTAAGAGCTTATCACTCAAAACCATGGCCTACATCCACCCCCAGCCAGTTTGGTTCACTAACTCCTTTCTTAATAGAGTGATGCAGGTTGGTTTAGATTGTCAGCCTCAGCATTGTTCACTGGGCTGAGAATGATGCAGCTCCATATGGCTGGAGAAGTAATTTAAGATCTTCTGGATTAGTGCAGGAAGATGCACTGGGATGCTCTCCTGTCATCCGTCACCCATCATGTCACCCCCTATGGTCCCCCAGATGCTCTGGGCATCTAGCTAGGCAAAAACGACTTCACCAGCTAGAAAGGGGTGGGTCTTTACCTCACCATGAATGTAGACCTTGTTCTTTAGTTTCCCGCCTTCTGATCTGAACTGTTAGATTGACAAGAATGGGTTGGGACCATCTCCCTCATCAAGGTCAATTATACCAGAAAAAAGTGAGCAAGGCAGCTGGGAACCTCATAGAAGTAGCAGGTGGCTTCATAATATGGCATATGGACATTGCCTTCATGCAGGGAGCTCTCTTTAGGTCAGATGGGCTTCCCTTCTCTGAAGGGGGTCAGAACATTTGTCTTCACAGCCTTTGTGACAGCATGCTTTCATGAGATTTCAAGAGCTTTGGTGGGAGCAGGGCCATTTTGCCCTACTCTTGTGGCAGTTTGGGCATTGGGCCAGATTTATTTTGGGTGGGAGGCTCTCACTCCCAGGTGGCAAGAGAGCAACACAGAGGTTGTGTCCCTGTGGGATCCCAGTTCTTGCCATCTCACATTGCTCTCCTGTTAGGTGGGCTGGATTGATGGTTGGTGCCATTGACTGGATCCATGCCCCATGCTGTGCCAATGGTCCTGTGGTTGTGTCCAATAAAGCAACACCCTATTTTCCTCCAGCCATCACAAAGAAGTTGAAAGCTGAGGTTATGGAACTTTATTCTTTCTGCATAGGTGCAACAATAGATATATGTGCTGCATCAGCCATTCCTACTATGCCTGTAAAGCTGGCTATCATGAGATATCCTTTTGTGATGGTAGACATTTCCTTATGGCTGGGAAAACTGATTTATTCATTAGCCAGCACTGAATTCAGAAACTTGTACAAACATCTGCTGAGGGCTGGGAGGCATTCAAGCTTATAGCAACAACTCTATGAAAGGAACCTGGGGACATAATTCTGAGAACCATAAGTAATCTTTGTAAGGATGGAATCAGACTCCCTGCAGACCCATGTAGCAGCAATTCTCTTCCTATGTCTAACAGCTGGGCAATCATCTAGATGATATAAATAAATTCATTCCCTATCTCCACGATGAAGCTCTCTTACTCCAATACTGAGCCAATAATGTTATCTCGGAAGATGGCCATACCATGTTACTACCAGGGGAGACAGATGAAAATGTGATATTATTAGGGATGGGCATGGACCAGGAAAATGTGGTTCAGTTCGTAGTTCCCAAACCACAGATCATCCCAAATTTTTAGCCACCTCACGAATTGGTTCAATTTGTGTGGTTCATGAGGCAGTAGAACACCCCCCCCCCCGGCATGCTAGAGACACCAGTCTTGCAGGGGATCTCTGGCTGACTCTCCTACACCTGGCCCTTCAAGTTTAGTGAGGATTGGATTTACAGGGTCTGGGTTACAGCCCCGCCAAAGAAAGCACTTTCCTTGGGCATCTTCTTTGGGGGGCCCTAACTCGGACCTCATTAATCCGATTCTCACCAAACTTGGAGAGCAGGTAGGGGAGCATTTGGGAAAGGTCCCCTATCAGTTTGATGTCTCTAGCTTATACATGATCCATTCTATACACTCCTGAACCTCCTGAACCTGCACCCATCAAAATGGTCATTTTGCCAAGGCACAGGTTCAGGAGGTTCAGGAGTGTATAGAATGGATCATGTATAAGCTAGAGACATCAAAGTCACAGGGGACCTCCCCCAGATAATTCTCTACATGCCCTCCAGGTTGTTGCTTTGAAGTTTTGTAAACATTTTGATTGAGTGGAGACAGTATGTCTGGGAATGTATCCACTCATGAACTGGAATGAACCTCCATGAACAGCTTGAAAGTTCATGGAAAGTTCATGCCGGTTGCCCATTTATGAACTTGACTTTGTGAAGCACGAACCAGTCTAAACTTGTCATGAACTTTAGTTCATGAACCAGTTTGCGCCCATCCCTAGATATCATCATTGTGTGAAAAGCAATATTGATCCTTCTGCTGCAAAAGCAAGACTGGTGCAGAAGCTCCCAGGTTGCAATTTACATAAGGAATTTCAGCACAGAGCTGCCTGTAGTGCAGCAGAGACTGCATGCATGACTTCTTTAAATATATATCACTTACTATCAGGCTTAGAGTAATTAATGAACACAAGGCTTTTGGAGAGCAAGAGTGATGATAAATAGGTTTCCCCAAGTCAAAGTGGCAGTGAAAGTAATGAGGAAGAAATGGGTAAGACACAATCCATGATGGAGAGAAGGAGTGAAGAAAGGGTAATGAGACAGCAAAGTTGGCATAGACAGCCAAACAGGTCCAGGGCTAAGCTTTGTGCCCTTATTTATCTGTGTGTAGAGAATGCATATTTTTTCATTCTATGGGGCACAGCTGTGTGCAAAATGCAGTTGCTGGCACAAGGGTTTTTTGGCAGCATGTTGCAGAAACCATAAAATCAGAAGGAAATTTGGTAAGTGTAGAGCAGTATATCAAGAAGTAGATGATGCATTGCAACTGCTTTCACATTCTTTGTCCAAATATCCCTCCAGAGGAAATAGGCCTCTCCAGAAGAGTAATCTGTATAATGATTTTATGGGACCAATAATTTGATGAGAAATTGTATGAATGAGAATTTTTTACATTTTTAAGTGAGGAAGATGGAGATGAGGCAGTTGGAAGTAATGAGGAAGCCCACAGTGATGAGAGCCAATGTTAGAATTTGGCCTTCAATTTTAGCTATGCAAACTTATTTTAAGCATTCTTTTTTTTAAATGTGGTGTTTTCCTTTTGAATTCTAACACAGGAAAGGGGCAGAGGAAGAAGAATACAACAAAGGAAAGGGCCTCATGAACAAACCCACAGACAGGTATGTGGGCATGCTCAAGGAGGACAGAGATGGGAAGGTGCATGGGTGATCTCACCACCAGAAATTTATTGATTTCCCCATTTCTTTAGAGGCTTGTGGAGAAGTGAATGTGAGGACTGAGTGCAAACAAGATAACATTTAGAGCTACTTGTAAAGGAGGTAAAGTGTACAAGAAAAAACATAGCTGATGAAGCCCTGGCTCTGGTCTTGGACAGCTGGATATCTTTGAGGCCAGGGTTCACCAGCAGATTGTTCCCAGAAGAGTGTTATGCCAACTGCTTTATCTACAGCTGGCCCAGCTATACCAAGGTCGTGTCTACCCACAGAGTTCCAGTAATGGAGACGAGACGGGTGTTTTTCCAAAACAAATAGTCTTTTTACTGAATAATATTAATGTCACATACACACACAAAATAATCAGTCTCACATCAGCATACACTCAAGGTTCCTTTAGAATTACAGAAATAGAAATAAAATAGTTTCTTGACTTTAGGAGGTAGGCAGGAAAATCGGTTCATACTTGCCTGTTTCTACAAGTCTTGTCTGTTGCAATGAAAAATAAAGAGATAGAGAATAGTGTCTAGAAGTTTACCTAAATCACACTGTTCCTGAACTTGCCGGTCAAGTGTGTGTTTGTGGATCTCTTTGGCTGCAGTCCAAAGAGACCCATAATAGACAGAAAGGATTGTTGCATAGCAAGAAAGGAATTCAAAGTATAAAGGAGTTGATGAGAGGAGAGGTGGCTAGCCTGAAGCATGGTCTTTGCGTGGGTGGTAGAATGTGGCTAGCCCAGGACCTAAAGCATGGTCTTTGCATTTTATAGTTGAATCTCCAGGTGGGTGGCACCTTGCCAAACTGCAATCCCACCTACTTACAAGTCCATCCCATGACCTCCCTCATTGGTGCATGTAGAAGAGGGGCAGGTATTCTATGGGTGGGGCGATATTTGAAACTCTACACTCTATCTCATGGAATACCATCTGGCCAGGTGTGAAGTCTAAGCTTCAGGACATCTCTTTGTTGTGCAGATGACTCTTGGCTTCACCAGGCATACAAGGCACCATCAACAGGAAACTGCAATTCAAATCAGATCAGGTCCATGTTCTGCTAGTCTCTTCAGTAATGGGGGAATTTCTCCTTCTTGGTTGTTGTCTCTGCTCACAATGGCTAACATGTGCTTCTTCTTCCCATGAGCCTTTGAGCTGAATGTGTGCAAGCTACATTAACATAAAATGCAGGCAAGTGTTCCCTATGTGAAGGCTCTCACAGTAGGTGACGCAAACAGCTTCCTTTGGCCTATGGTATAGAGATGTGTGTACAGTCCATGTGTTGCATGTGTAAGTAAATATAAAACCATAAATTAGTCATTTTCTCAACAAGAATGTAACACTTTTGGGGGGACATACCAGAGGAAGCGGTCCCAAAGATACATGGGTCCCTGACTGCTCATGGCTTTAAAGGTCAGTACCAAAACCTTGAACCTGACTCAGTACTCCACTGGAAGCCAGTGTAGCTGGCACAGCACAGGCTGAATGTGTATCATCCGTGACGTTCCTGTCAGGACTTGCACTGCCACATTCTGGATCAGTTGCAGTGTCTGGGTCAGTCTCAAGGGCAGGCCAATGTAAAGCAAGTTACAGTAGTCTAGTGTGGAGGTGACCATTGCATGGATTACTGTGGCTAGGTCAGGCATGACAGGAAAGGGGCTAGTTGCTGCACTGTGTAGATGAAAGAACATTTAGATGGCAACATTCATTACCTGGGCCTCCATGGACGAGGAGATACCAGGACCATACCCAAACTCCTGACAGGTTGTTCCAGTGTGAATGTCACCCCGTCAAGAGTGGGGAGTTTGTGACCCAACCCTGAAGCCCCTGCCCCAGCCAAAGAACCTCCATCTTGTTGGATTCAGTATCAGCCAGCTCTTTTTTAACCACATATGTCATAATTAATGTGACATTAATTGTCCCAAATGAGAATTTTGAGGAAAGTATTTTGAGGAAAGTACTAGCTGCAACTTTCCCATTTGAACTCTGTAGAACATAGGCAGAGAACATCCATAGATGTCAATATACACAAGCAATCAAAAGCCTGTTTCAATACTGATCAGTGCAATTGCATTCTCCATAGGGTGGCCCTTGCATCCACTCATAGCTACATATAGGAAACAATGTGTGAGCTGTACATATAATTTGGTGATATTCTGCTTCTTTTGAAGCTTTTTTTGGAGATGCAAGCACAGTGAATTCCAAGTAAATCATTATACAGGTGTACTCAGCTTATAATTTAAATTAAACTATGTTTAGTAGGCATGTAATATGCAGCTTTGGTAAAGCTAAATTGGTGTAGTGGTGTAGTGGTTAAGACTCTAATCTGGTGTAGTGGTTAAGACTCTAATCTGGGAGAACCAGGTTTGATTCTTCACTCCTCCACTTGCAGCTGCTGGATGACCTTGGGCAAGCCATAGTTCTGTCAGAGCTGTTCTTGATAGAGCAGTTCTGTCTCAGCCCCACCTACCTCACAGGGTGTCTGCTGTGGGGAGGGGAAGGAGCTTGTAAACTGCTGCTCTGAGACTCCAAGTGAAGGGTGGGGTATAAATCCAAACTCCCTCTTCTTCTTCTTCTTGCCAGTGCCTGGGTGGGAGACACCCTGGGAACTCCATGTATGCCACTGGGCTTTATGACTGAAGGAAAACGGGATATGATTAATAACAATTTTATTGCCGTGGCAGACAGGATCCCAAGACCTAGACCCACTCGCCTCATGGCAAATACTACCGAGCTTCTCAACATCTGAACAAATGACAAGTATGTTGACAAAGCTGATCAGTTGGCCTGATGCAGAATTCAACATATGGTAGAACACTCATACAATTATTTCAGCCAGGTTGTGCATCAGCCTATATTCACCATGCCATTAGTTTGTCTAAATAGCAATGTTGTTGTCCTTAGCAACAATCTCATTGTTATTCAGAATCAGCCGCTTCTTTTGCATTGTCTCCTAGCTGAATTTAATTGGCAATGTGAAGGCTTCAGTTCTGGTCCACCTGTCTTTTTCAAGGTTTGGTTGCAGAACACACTTCTCTGCAAGCTCTCCAGGTGAAGGCATCACAGAATGGCAAATAACAGATGTTCTTGTTGGTTGGCATTAGTCTGTAGGTGTGGGACTTTGAAGTACTGTGAATATTTGATGATGAAATGTGGTATCTTGCATCACTTCAAACTGTGGCATATAGGCTATTATACAACATGAAACATTTTGAATTCTTTGTGTGTATCAAGTCAAGCCATTACCCAGCAGCAATTATGACAGATTTCCATGTTTGTCAAATAAATTGTCTCTGTTTATTCACTACCAGGTGCTTATCATATAGATAACAATGTCTGTCTTCAGGTAAAGAAATAATAGTTAATGAAGAAATATACTGGGATAGATCCAGTGATCTCTTTCTGCAAGGATCAAGAATCCTTCCCACATGCCTGTCTATCCAGCAGTTTGTTATGACCCCAGAGAAACTGATTCCCAGGGTCATTGAAGTCACATGGAATGATAGCCAGTGAAAAGCAGGTTGGGGAACATTGATTCACCTCCCCTCTTCCATAAACGCCAGCTCTGCTAATGCAGGAGGCAAGGAGGTGATTTTACCCCCTCCCCTTACTGCCTGACCCATGTGGCTATTAGTCCAGAGGTCAAACAACCAGGGGAAATCAACTTTTCCAGGGTCAAGAAGGACTGTAGGGAAAACGGAATGCAAGAAAAAGCTGTGACTGTCAGCACCATAAATAGTGTAGTTGCCCTCTAAAGATTATGTTGAACAAGAGCCCAATTTGTCAAAAGAATATTATATTGTAACATCATGAAAGGCAGTGAAGAGCTATGTCAGAGAATGTGCTTACAACAAATCACTAAATACATCATCACAGAGGAACATAGAAGTGAATATGAATAAACTTGATCATCATTTAATTTCAGTAAACATGCTCACTTTCACATTTCAGCACTGCACATATTTGAGATGGAATATCTTAGTATGCTTTTTCAGCCCTATCTACTAGTTAAATAGCAAATAAATTATTTCTCCTACTAATGTTAGACTTCTGTGTACATAAACTTTGGAATAGCTTCCACTGAACACAGTGTGTCCTTTGAGTAAACAACAATTGGATTGGGATATTTTTCCTAGTAGCACTTCAAAAGATGGAAGAGTCCAATTCTGCACTGACTTAATGTCCAAGATTTCTAACAAAACTAGATTTCAGACCTATACAAATATTGTGTTTAATCAGTAAAACCAACAAACAATGATCTATTGTACTGAATACTATTTCTGAAATGAGATGTGATCCAAGATAGCTTTCATACAATATGCACACATTATTTATTTATTGTTAATTAAAGCAGCTGACAGCACTCCTGTGCCCACTTGCATATGCTTAAAGCCACCTGAAATCAATGGACTTTAATCTTGGAAAGATAGGGGGGGAGCTCATGCCTGGTCTCCTTTGCCATACATTTATTGAACATGTGTAAACTGCTTGTATAAGGCAGCTTCATGTATTTATGTATATAAGAAAAGCAAACAATCTGTGACACAGGGTTGCCAATCCCCCCAATGGGAGCAGGGGCTCTTCTGATTTTGGGGGCCCCAATCCGCTGCCAGCCAGCTGGCTGGTGGGGGGAGCCCCACCCCCAAACAGCCCCACTATGCCCGACATGCCTGATGCAATGATGTCACTCAGAGGTGACATCATTGTGATGGGTATGTCACATGGGGGATACTCTAGCATTCAGCTAAAAACTCTATGGTGACCATAGAGTTTTAGTCGACCATAGAGTTTTAGTCGACCATAGAGTTTTAGTCGATTGCTACAGTGTCCCCTGTAGAGTGTGCCCAGTGTGATAATGTCACTTTTAGGTGATGTCATTGCGGCGCAAGCCAGGACCCCCCAACCAGCAGACAGGTAAGACCTGGAAACCCTACTGTGACATCACATCTTAAATCTGAAATCCATCATCTTTTTGACCTAGAACTATATTCAATAGAGCAGGTTCCCCAATGTGACACCCCTGGACACCATAGTGCCTGCCAGTACTTCCCTGGGTGCCTGCCAAGGTTTTCAGAGAGGGTGTGAAACCATTTTAAGGCAGGGCTTGTTATTGGCTCCTCTCATTCAAATGAAGGGGTTTCCCATGTCTGCAAACTGTGGAGAGGGAGGTATTTATTTGGTTCAAACTACTGCAGCAGCCATTTTAATAATATTTGTCTCCAACTCCTGTGGCAGTCATTTCGGGGTGGCACTCTCCACTCCTTCTCAAAATTCCATTGGTGCCTGCAGGCTCAAAAAGGTTGGGGACCCCTGTGATACAGCAACCACCACATTCAAGGTTATTTAAACAAGATATACAGACTTACTTTAATGCCACATCTTTTTTTTAAACTATTTATTAGAAGGATATAACAACTTTAACAAAAAATTACACAATTCAAATATATCCATTTTCTAATTTTTCTCCTCCCCTCCCCCTCTGCTTGGCTTCCCACAGTGCGAGTCCCCTTCCTCTCCTTTTCTTTCCCCCCTCTATAAATGCTCTTTTTCATTTCCTTTCTTTAGGTAACATGATATCATAAACATTTCAAATTTCCAATTTGCAAAATTCCACTCTAGTAATTCTCAAAACCTATTAAGGTATTTTTAACATCCCATCTTTGTTCAATATATTCTTTAAAGTCTTTCCAATCTTCATAAAATTCCTCATCTTCTTTGTTATTCAGTTTTCTTGTCAATTTGTCCATTTCTGCCATAAATAGTACCTTTTTAACCAGTCCCAAATCTCTGGGACTCTATCCAGTTTCCAAAATTGAGCATAAGTCATTCTTGCAGTTGTCAGTAAGTACCATAACAATGTCTTTTTTGTCACATTAACTTCTTCCATTTTTAGACCCAGAAGTAAAATTTCTGGCTCTTTCTTAAATGGTGATTTCAGGATTTTCTGTATCTCAGTGTGGACTTCTGTCCAATGCTTCGCTGCTTTGTCACAAGTCCACCACATATGATAAAAGGAACCTTCATGGTCCTTACATTTCCAACACTTATTGGACATATTATTGTTAATATTTGCAATCTTTTTCGGGGTCATATACCATCTATACATCATTTTAAAACAATTTTCTCTCAAATTATTACGTTGAAATTCTCATTGAACTTTTCCATAAATATTCCCAAGATGACATAGTAATTTCCTTATTCATGTTTATCGCCCACTTAGTCATTTGCAAAGGGGAAAAGGGCACTTTAATGCCACATCTTAAATTGGAGGACGATGTGACATTTTTATTAAACTTTCTAATTTCTCTCTTGTTTTTATGCCTGTTTCCTAAAGACCCATAGGGCTGAAAAGTGTTGGTCTTGTTTACTGTGACCAATGAAGAAGGCTCATAAGTCCTAAGTGTGTTTGGTCTTGTTTACAGTGAACTTATTTATATGTCATCAACTTGTGGATATTAATTTATATTATGTAATGTGCATATTAGGCGACACACCCCTAATGTAGCCAATCCTCCAAGAGCTTACAGTAGCCCCTGTAAGAAGAGCTACTGCTGCCTAATATGCAAAGGAGTTCCTGCTACAAAAAGAGCCCTGCGAGGACTATTTAGTCTAATGGTTTCAGTCTAGAGGCTAAATTCAAGGCTTATGCATTTAATTTTATGGGTACTGTACAATAGATTGATTTATTTTGTTTAATCCATTTTTACATTGTTTCTGCTCAGCCTTCATGGTACCTAACGTTTTCTGAAACATTCATTCTCAGTGTTCCAAAATCTGACATTTCAGATCCCAAGGCCTCACTGAAAACTGTTATTGAAGAAGACAAACGCAGAAAAGCTTAACCAACTAAAGTGTTTAACCAACTCAGCCTCTTAGCTCTGTCACCTATTTCTTTATATACAGTATTATTTGAATGCATTAAATCATAGGTAACTACTAAGAAGCAAACAGTAATTTTAGACTTTTAGTTGGATGCCTATTAGTTTTCCTGATAAATGTGTTGCCTATGATGGCTAATCATTATTACAGTTTGGTATAACACAATGGCAACTTTACAAGCTTAGGCTTTGGAGCTAGCCAACTGGGACTAGGTCTTAAGGACATGGAAGAGAAGTATTAAGAAGACTTTATAAGTTTAAGGAAACAGCAATTAAACAAAGTGCTGACACGATTTGCATATTTTAATAGTCAAGATTCTTTGGATTCTGCAATTTAGAAGTTATATGCCTTCATTCAAGAAAATTGTTCTGGGAAACCTTTTGCAACTTAAATTGCTTGGGTTATATCCTAACTACCACAAACAGAAGTGTGACTCTTCACTGCATTCCACCCTCTGCCCAGAACTGCTGGGAAGGTTATGGAAGAGTCAGGAAGGGCAATTTTGCCACCTTTCCCCACACCAAATCCAGCTTCACAGCCCACATGAATATTACTCTATGAATGTCTTGTGACCTCAGGAACCTACATTCTGGAGATCAGAAAGGACTGAAGGAGCAGCAGGAGATGCAGCAAAGATCCCCATTCCTTCAGCTGGCAGTAATTAGGATCCAACCATTTGGATATCCAGCTTCACAAAGTCCAAACAGAGACATCAAGCACTGATGAGTTAAAATGACATCAAGTCTATTTCACTCTTATAAACTATACAGGTCAAATATGGGTACATCCAAGATGTAGTTATCTAAGAGTGTTCAGTCTTGGAATCATCTGTCCTTCTAAACTGCCAGTGTTCTGGGAAATGTATCATCAAGCACACACCTGTTAAATTCTGATACAGTCTTGCCTACACAAGAGCCTCTCAGATCCAGAGGACCTTCATTTCTTCAAAATGATTGTTCTGCATTTTTATGACCACTTACTTCTGACTTAGTTTTTTTAAATTTCTGGACTGATAACCTTTAGCATCCTATAAAAGAAATGTCAAATGTCAGAGTTGTATTTTATTTCTGAACTCAGTAAGTGATACTTGAGCATATCGCATTTCATTGTTGCAACTAGACATGTACATTTCTTTTATAATTGACTACAATAAGTACAAAAATTGAATATATCATTATTATTGTAATTAATATGAAAATGAAACAAATTCCCCATTTAAATGGCCTACAATGAAAAAGGGGCATGATTTTCCTTCATTTTGTTCTCTTCCATTCCTTATTGCAGACTTGCCTCTCTCTGGCTCTACTATTTTCATTTTTACATGGCAGTTAGCATTTCCCTAATAAGCATTTCCCTATGTTCCTTAAGGAGAGTGGGGGTTTCTCGGTGGACTAAAAGCTGCTCCCAATGTTCTGGTCCAAACTTTCTCGCAGCATGCATTCCCCTGCTTGCCTGCCGCTCTCCAAGCCTTATCTCCCATCCTGGCAAATCAACCTTAAGGTTTCCTTTCTGCCGACTGGCTGCCCAGATGCCTTGCCCTGCTTGTGCAACCAAATGCCCTTGCCCAGTCTCTTCCTTCTGCTATAGTTCTTCAAGCTAAGTAGTTGCAGTGCCATCTGTGTTACTGTTTTGTTGGGAAATGAACTAATTTATGATTTTATATCTGCTACACGCACAACAAATGGACTGTGCACACACTTGTATACCATGAGCCTAGAGAAAGCTGTTTGCATCACCTACTGTGTGAGAGAGATTTCACATAGGGAATGCTTGCCTGCATTTCATGTTAATGAAGCTTGCACACATTCAGCTCAGAGAGGATCATGGGAAGAAGAAGCACATGGTAGCCATTGTGAGCAGAGAACAATGACTAAGAGAAGAATTCCCCCATTACTGCAAAGACGAGATGTCACGTAGGACACAGACCTGATCTACATCTGTATAGCAGTTTCCTGTTGATGGCACCTTGAATGCCTGGGAAAGGCAAAATTCATCTGTATTTCAAAGGAGAAGCAGGAAGCGATATTTCACACCTGGCCAGATGGCAATTCCATGAGATAGAGTGTAGTATTTCAAATATTGACTCAACCCATAGCATACCTGCCCTTTTTCACATGCACCAATAGGGAAGAACTATGGGATGGACTTGTAAGTAGGTGGGATCACAGACTGGTAAGATACCACCCACCTGGAGATTCAACTATAAAAGTAAAGACCCAAACCCTAGGTCTTTGCTAGCCACCTCCCTTCTCCATAACCTCTATCTTCTTTTCTACCCCTAAGGTCCAGCTCTCTATCCAACAATCCTTTGTCTACTTTAAGATCTCTTGGACTGCAGCCAAAGCGGTCCATACTTGCTTAGCTGGTTCTAGCAGGTGTGAGTTAGTTTAAACCCCTAGGTATCACTTTCTACCCCATTCCCATTGCAACAGACAAGACTTCTGGACACAGGCGAGTATAAATCAAAATAGCTACCTACCTACCTACCTACCTCCAAGTAATTGAGAATCTATTTTATTTCTATTTCTGTAATTCTGAAGGAACCTTGAGTGTATGTGAATTGAGAGACTGATTATTTTGTATGTGTGACTTTGATAATGCTTAGTAAAATAATTATTTCTTTTGGGAAAATACCCGTGTGATTTCAATTGCTGGGACTCTCGGTTTGGACACGACCCTGATATAGCTGGTCAGAACTCACGTTAAAAATATAGTCAGCCTCAGCTGTAGATAAAGCTGTTGGCGTAACAGTTTGGAATCTTTCCTATCAATTTCTCCATAGATTTTAAGGTTCAATATGCTTACCTTTCATTGCCTCAAAAAGGGGAACCTCTTTATTCAATCTCTTGGGATTTCTGTATGCCCTAGGAGAATGTTAACAATCCCCCTGAAGTTTGTCCAATTTAGATGGAAAACCATGAAAATACAGACATAAGATCTTCCAGTGAAACCAATGGGAAATAATAATAAAATAAATTTTGAAAATGAAACAACAATAACCAAAGAAACAATAATGAAATAAAACCTATGAAACAATCCAATAACAAAACAGTCTCTTTTGGAATTAATAACAAAAATGAAAGAAACAAAACAAACTCTCACACACAAGTCTAGCTGTAACTGAAAAGCCCATTTGCTTGGCTGAAATCCTGTAAGAAAGACCAATTAACTTTTGGTACTGCTTAACAAAATGACCAAGTCAAAGGCTGTGTGTGTGCCATGGGCTCTAAAGAATCCATTTATAACATGCAAGATCTATATCAATAATTATATTATCTCTTAGTTTATTATTTTAAATTTCATTGCATAACTCCTGTCTCAAAAATATCTTGTAATCCTCTGTAATTTTTAATTATCTGCTTCCATAATAAGTATAGCAAACCAGTCTTTATTCTAACTCGGCTCTCCTTGGAAGATAAAGTCCCCAAATCTTGTATTATATCCCATACTTGAAAAATATGCATTCATTTTCATCTCCAGACATTCAAAAGACCATAATCATAAATACTTCAAAGCTTTCATTCTTCACATGATGGAACATGCACTGTGCAATTTCCTTTTTTAAAAAAATCCCTCCTGGATCACTAGTGGCCTAATTTAAAGACTTGCTGAACCAGCAAAGATGTGCTTCAGATGGAGATGCACTTGCAGCTGCACAGAGCAATATCATAACCCATGGTGCGTTTTTACCCAGTAATATAATCTAGTGTGGCATACAGATAACCCATCTCTAATATTTAGAATTCTCAAGTGCCCAGAAGTGAAACACAGAAACTGAATGTGTTGTTTTACTGAAAAATCAAATCTGTAGATTGAGAAAAGCCCATCAAAATCTGTCTTCCTTATGGTCTGTTGTGGCTTACTCTCCGTATCTCGTTATAACCTTCATATGCTGCTGCTACAGCACTATTTCAAGGGTTCCTTTCTGTACTCTGTGATTCTAATGATTCAACAATCATGCAGTGATCTTTAAGATGTTACAAGAGAACATCCCTGAAGGCAACTGAAGCCTCCACATTTTCCTCAGTCTGGATGTAGAGGATAGCATGGAAGAGGCCATGTAACCTGAGTTCAGTGCCCTCTCGGCCATGCAGTTCTTCCCATCATGCTGCACTGTGTTGCAAGATGGGCTGTTGACAGAGGTTTTGTTGCCCTCCAGCATGCTGCCTGGCAAGACGTTCGCTGCAATTTCCTTCTATTGCACATAGGCAATGAGGTAGTCTTAGCAATGGGGCAGCATGTATCTTGTCCTCCCTATCTAGTTCCTTTTGCAGAGTTTTGCATGACTATGGTAGTCTCCTTGTGTTCAAAGGCACCGTTTCCTTTATCGGTGCTATATGAATCCTATTGTGGGGTAAAGAGGGGTGCAAAAAATTATAGGCAGATCTACAGCCATCACTGACCTAACAATGTGAGGAGCATCTGTTTTCAGTTCATACAATGATCTTTAGAAATGTAGATATCTAATTTCAGTGAGTGGTTTGACATACACTATCCTATTCTTGCAGGCAGGTGTCTTCTATGTTACCGTTATCTCTGTAAATGCAGGGTTGGAATGTGTGTCTCCTGATATAATGCCTATTTCTGCCCTGAGAGAAGGAATGCTTGATATAATAGAATGCAGGTCATTGTATCGCTATCATTCAGATGCAGGAAATCAAAATTCTATTTTAAGGGTCAGGTGGAAAAAAAAATCTCTAACAGTATTATCCAGTGCTTTGTGCCTCCCATTTCAGCCTGAAATCTTAGACTGGAATAACTTTGCATAGCGTTACACTGTTGGCTTGTCATCGTGGATTTACTTTCCACTCAAATCATTAGCTTTCAGAACTCTGATTAGCAGGAAAATAAAATCCTGAATTTTTTTTAATATGAAAGAAGTTATGTTAATCATTTTTAAAAATATCTGTAGTTTTATTAATACCTTGTTAAAATTTATTCCCTCCCAGCTTTTTCATAGTTTCAAAAATCTAGATGAACTATAGCAGAGACAAAAGGCTCTTTTTAAAAAGAAGACAAGATTGTCTCTTTCTGTTGATTAGACACCTTTAAAAGAAAGAGACCTAATTACTGCATTACAGATAACAAGTTGAGCTGTTAAATCTTTTCTCTCGCCTTGATGTCCAAACTGTGTTCACTTGACAGGGAGAAATTGACAACTCCATTTACATTCAACATCTCCAAATTACAAGCAAGCCACCTGAAAGGGACCTGGTTTGCTCCAGAGTCCCCAAACCATTTATTTATATATCCATCTCTCAAGCGCTTGTTATCTCGCACACATGTTTACCTCATTCCTCTTTTGTCAATCATTCTGAGCTGTGTAGCACTGACTTAGCAATCAGCCTTTTTGTTTGTTTTAAATCTGGCTTTGTACAGAAGGTCTAGCTTGCTATTGACCAGAAAAATGTGCTTGCATTTTGAGTGACTGTGCTGCATTACTAAGGTGAGAGATCAGTTCAGCAGTGTTTGATGAGGAAAAATTCCAAAATGCAGAAGATAGAAAGGTTTTGTGGATAGAAATATAGTGCACATATTTTAAGCTGTGGTAATTCTGGAAAGAACAACATCAAAATGAAAAGAAATGCTCCAAAGATTTCTCCAAACTAATTTAAACCAACCTAAAGTCACCTGGAAAAAATATTCTTCCCTCTTCTTCTCTGACTTTGCATGTTTTGTATTGTTACTGAACACGTGCCTGGCCTGGAGACTAGGCTCCCTGTCACACCAGCACAATTCAGCACAACATAATTTTAAGCACTGTGGGTCTGACCTCATTTCTCATAAACATAGCGGAATCTCATCCTTCATCCAAAGACATCATGCTTAAAATTATCCAAAGACATTATGCCAGCATTCTTAGGCTCATCTATACAGAGCCCCCCCCCCCCCGGATTTCAAATAGCAGCAGATGTTTTTGGAACAGCGGCATGACATTATTCTGTAAATTACAAACTTTCCAGGCCCTCTGAATATTCAGTATGTTCTTTTTCAAACCTGGCTTGATACGTGCTTTCTGGAATGCATACCATCCAAGCATGGTAGGGAAGGATACCTGAATACACGCCATTTTTGTTCATGTTGTGTTTGTCACTTGCAAACAGGGAGCTGATTTTTAGGTGACTGTTTCAACTGTTCACTGCCCCATTCATGGTTGTTCACAAGGTTGCTTCATGCTTCACCACAATTCTTCCTAACCATGCACTAATTCAGGGCTCTTTTTGTAGAAAAAGCCCAGCAGAAACTCATTAGCATAATAGGCCACACCCAACAGCAGGAACTCATTAGCACATTAGGCCACACCCCTGACAGCACAGCTCATTAGCACATTAGGTCACACCCCCATGTTACCAGGTCATCCATCCACACCCAACTTTTGGTTCTTATTCTGTTTACTTTGTTTGTGGTCAAAACCCAGGGGTTTTTTTGTAGCAAGAACTCCTTTGCATGTTAGGCCACACACCCCTAATGTAGCCAATCCTAATGAGTTCCTGCTGTTGGGTGCGGCCTGTTATGCTAATGAGTTCCTGCTGGGCGTGGCCAACTTGGGAGCCAGCCGGAACTCCGTTCCTGTACGTTCCTGCCCAAAAATAGCCCTGACTACAGTGCAATCAGGTTTTCGTGCATGTAAGTTCTCACACAGTTCTATTGTGTTCTACAACACCATCTGTCCATACTTGCTCAGCTCAATCAAATCAGCTGTTAAATAGACAGTCAAATCAGTTACAAATCATGTAGATCAGTTATCAAGAAATTCTGTGTTTTAACAAAATCCTGTCCTGGGTGTTTGACCAGACATCAAACAAATAAAGACACGAGACAACAGTATGGGTTTAACTACTTTATTTAAAACTAGCCTGATACCCGTGCTTCGCTACAGTATTTAACTTCCGTAAATCCAGTTATAATACTGATGATGTAAAGTTTGAAATGTAACATTTGTTGTAGGCATTCTAATGGAGAAGATTGTAGTGTAAAAAATGAAGTGAGACATATATGGTTATTCTCTCTCTACTGAAGGACTTCTCTGTAGACTGCTGGGGCGAACTCCCTGATGGCTTTAAGCACCCTGCAACTGCTGCTGCACCTGACAGACAACTGCCTGTTAGGTGTAGGAGGTGGAGGGAGTGTGTTGGAAGCCATCAGAGAGGCTGGGCCAGCAGCATCGCTAAAATGATCCTGCTGGGGCAGCGTCCCTGATGGATTAAAGTACCCTGGTCCTGCTCCTACACCTGACAGACACCGGCCTGTCTGGTGTTGGGGGGATTATGTTTAAAGGCATCAGGGACACTGGACCAGCAGCAGGGCTAAGGCAATCTTGTTGCGCAAACCTCCCCGGCGGCTGTAAGCATCCCACCTCCTCCCCTACACTTGACAGGCAGCTGCCTGTCCAGTGTAGGAGGGGGAGGGGGAGGAGTATTAGAAGCCACTGTGAGGGCGAGGGCAGCAGGATCACTAAGGCGTTACTGCTGGGGCCGGCTCCGTCATGGCTTTAAGCACCCTGCAACTGCTGCTGCACCTGACATACAACTGCCTGTTAGGTGTAGGAGGTGGGGGGAGTGTGTTGGAAGCCATCAGAGAGGCTGGACCAGCATCACCACTAAGGTGATCCTGCTGGGGCGGTGTCCCTGATGGATTAAAGTACCCTGGTCCTGCTCCTACACCTGACAGACACCTGCCTGTCTGGTGTTCGGGGGATCATGTTTAAAGGCATCAGGGAGGCTGGGCCAGCAGCAGGGCTAAGGCAATCCTGCTGAGCAAACCTCCCTAATGGCTATAAGCATCCTACCTCCTCTCCTACAAATGACAGGCAGCTGCCTGTCCAGTGTAGGAGGTGGAGGGGGGAAGAGTATTAGAAGCTACTCTGGAGGCGAGGCTGGCAGGATCACTAAGGTATTACTGCTGGGGCGGAAACTCCCTCATGGCTTTAAGCACCCTGCAACTGTTTCTGCACCTGATAGACAACTGCCTGTCAGGTGTAGGAGGGGGGACCATGTTTGAAGCCATAGGGAGGCTGGGCAAGCAGCTTTGTTTTACCTCACAGGCAGTTGGCCACTCCTGATTTCCTCAACTTTCATTAGCTCTCTGTAGTCCCCTGTAACTGTTTTTTTAAACCTCAGAACTCTCAGAGCTCTGCAGCTGACCAATCAGAGAGTGGGGGGTGCAAGGAGGCAGCAGCCTGGCAGCCATATAGTAATCAGTGGGAGGAGCACATTTTACCCCTTTTGACCCACTTAGGGGTTGAATTTCTAAAAATCCCTTCTTACTGAGCATCTACATCATGGTAGGATCTCTCTCCCCAAATTTCGTGTTTCTAGGTACAGCAGTTTGGCCTGGGCATTGCTTTTACAGTGAGGGGACTTTATATATATATATATATATATATATATGACAAGAAGTCTACATCATATTCAAAACGCTACCAAATTTAAATGGGTGGGCTGTATCAGGCAGCCTGACCAATGGCTCCCTTTGTTGGGCAGATCCACACTGACTCCAATCTCAGCTACCATCTTCCACTGGCCTTGTTTATCATTGCCTGTACAATAATGTGCCAAGAGGTACTGAGCCCCATCTCTTTCTCCTGATGTGCCACAAGGCCACTAACATGTTCCGGAAGATGTTGCTTAGCACCAAACAAAGACCTATACCAAAAAATAAAACCTGCTTGGCCCCAAATAGGCAACCAGCTAATCCTGTGATACCCATAGGGAGAGAAGGAGGGAAGGTCGGCCTCTGGCACAAAAAGTCTGGCTAGGGGAGGTGTGACCAGCATGTATGCCCTTCAGCTCTGCCTCCTCAATGACTGACTCTAAACCCAGCTGCCCAACGGAGCCTCATGCTTTATTTAAGCTACGGACTGGGGCAAACTGCTCTCTGGCATTAATGCTAGGAATTCCTCTTATCTCAAAGTCCCTAGGGATGCTAATGGTAGCCAATTGGTTTGAATTGGCAGCCTCTTTATACATGTACAGTTTTGCAATAAACCCATGCAAACCTGCTCAGCAGGTGTTCACACCTGTTTAGCATGTACCAAACAGGATGAGTAGTCAGTTACGAGGAGGTGCCAAAATGGAAATCTATTGTTTCAAACATGGTAGGTTCAGTGGTCAAAGTTATTTGTAGTAAAATATGCACCATCCCTAATCTGGATGGGAAGGTGTATGTTTACAAAGATATGGTCCACACTGGCATCATTTTCATTATGGCAGCTCCTTACAGCTGTCACTTTCCGCACTGTGCTCCTGGAGGGCTTCTGGGAGCTTTTAAAGATCAATGATTGCTATGGCCCTAAAGTGCAATAATATTATAATGATCTATTACTATAATCTACTAGCTCCTCTGATTTCCCAGCTTTGTTCTTTCATTGTGTGTCTCTAGCTCTTTTAATTGCAGAGATATCCACAACAAAATGGCAACAGACTTTGTTTAAAAAATCCAGCCTAGGAATTCAAGTGAACTAGTAGATTATGGCAACAATAATAAGGGTGTGGTCACATGGTCTGTTTGATTGGGTTTCGCCGCTGTTCCCTCCCACATTTAAATTTGCTGACTAGATAGGCTGATCCGCCTCCCGTGGCGAAGTCGGCTCACTCGCGCAATGTTTGCGGTTTTTCCTGCCCCTTGGAAAATCAAGTGTTTTCCTTGTACTCGTGCTTTGAGCGCACGATTTCGCCTATCTGGACAGCCATCTATCGCAATGGTTGCAATTAGGGCTGTCTGACTGTTTTTCCCCACTATGAGATTTTTTTCTCCCAGGCTTCTGCCTTTGAGTGCATGGGCAATTCACCATTTAAACATTCAGGCACATGGGCCGGGTGGACGAGCAATTGTCCTCTGCAAGGTGCTCCGGGCGACAATGGCAGCTGCTGCTGCAGGCTTCGGAAGAGAGGGAAGGTGGAAGAGGAGGCAGTGGCGGAGCAGGGAGTGTTCAAGCTGTCTCCTGGGCCGCCCAGGTGGGCTGGCAGGCAAGCGGGCAGGTGGCAGAGAGAGGGGAAGGATTTTCAGGCGAGTGGGTGGTGGATGGGTGGGTGGGTGGGTGCATCTAATCAGCCCAACCCAAAGAAAAATATTCCCGATTAAATTAAAGCAGGAACAAAGCGGAATTACCTTGCCCGTGTGACCACAGCCTAACTTTATCGTATTGTAGTGCAATAGCAGTATCTATTTTTAAAGGTTTTTTTTTTTTTAAAGACCTCTGGTGGCATGGCAGGGTTAGAGGGGAAATGGCATCTGACAGAGGACAATGGATGCAAAGCTCCCATGCGTATGCTCCATTGCCAGTGTGAATGCCTTCGCAACTGCTATTCTAATGATAGGGTAACAAGGAATCCTTGCTGTGTGGATGCATTCTTCACTCATCCATATTTTCTGCTGCCTTTTTCTCTGTTTCCACACTTTTGTGCTGGCTCCCACTGACCGCAATTACTTCTTTTATCTTTCTTCATTAATCCTCCCTGACATGAAACTGGCAATCTAAGCCATGAGAATCTAAGGTTTGCCCCTTGGGAGAAGAACTGACACGGTCTCTTTCAATCTTGGGTTTAAAGTTGTAACAAAGATGTGCATTTTTGATCTCTTAATATATTTTATGTGTTGGTCTTTTGTGATGTGAATACTATGCTCCTCACCAAATATACTGAAATATCATCCCTATAATTAACCAAAAAGAGGTCATGGCACCCCATATTCAGAAGTCTGCCTAAGGATTGCTGTGCTGGCACAAATACTGGTAACATTTGGTATTCTGTAGGCTTTTGCATTATGGACTTTGGTGCTTGTTTGTGTTGTAAAATCTACAGCAGAAATAGCCACAATAACAAAACATTTTGTGGCGTCTTATTTTATTTATGCATCTGTTTAAAATATACACCTCAAGGGAACCACGCCAATTGGCACTCACATGCAAATGACATTTAAAGAAAATAAAAAGATCAGGTTTATTAGCAATTAAATTTGATGAAACCTCTGCAAAAGAAAACTGACAATACTTCAAAAGGCTGCCACTGAAGTTATCCCCCACACTTTCTCTGGCCAACATAAGACTATCCCTGCTGGATCTCATCAATGGTCCATCCAATCCAGCACCTTGTTTCCCACTTTGCCTTTCAGATACCCTGGAAATCCCATAGCAGAGAAACAGAGCCCAAAAACTCCCCTGCGTGTTGCCTCCAGCAATTGCTATTCAGAGGCGTCCTGAACATGGCAATGCATTCCAAAGGACATAACATAGAAGGAATGACACCTCATTGAAGAAGTGCATACCTGATGAACAAAAGGCACCACCAAAAGAGTCCGCTGTGAGCATTTGAGTCTGCACACATGTTGCTGGGGTAAGATTTCATGCATCTGATGGACTGACCTCTGGTTTACAAAGACCTATACGAAAATATATAAAATTCTTCTAGAATACATAAGGCCATTTGTTATTTTGGCTGCAGCAAGCAAATACGTCTCCCCCCTCAAAAAAATAGCCATGTATTTTACCAGACAATTAGACCACTTCCCCATAAACCTGACAAGGATTTCCTCTGTAAGAAACTTAAATGATCCTTCGTGACATTTTTGCATCAAAAGAAAAACCCAGGTGAAGTGAGTAGACCGAACATGGGCCTTCCTAATGAAATTGACTTATTCCAACCCATTTTAAAATGCTATTTAACATCACCAATCTAAGGCAGTTTCCATAAAGCAATTGGAAACATACAAATGAAAAAGAGAAAGAGGTTTATTATCTTGAAGATTGGAGGAAGATAGTTCACTGTATTATGGAAATGATCAAGCATACATATTTCCATGTGGGCCACTTTATAGAGAAGTCATTGGTAAAGCTTCCAGGAAATGTAATGGAACTGGATTGCTTTCTGTAAAGTGTCAGCTTGGGCAGGTTCCTTCTTGCCACTGACATGGGCATTTGGCTGTCAGACCCTTTTCTGCCCTGAACAGTAGCAGCTCTAATGGTTTAATGTACGGTTCAATTTCAGGGATTTGCCACAGATGAAATAGATGTCACCCCGGCACTACCCAGTAATTGAATTAGTTATGACTGACAATTCCTAATTAAAGGATGCCCAGCAAGGGCCACTGAAATGTTGTACCAGCAGTGCTACAGGTCATTGTGAAATGAATTACTAGAATGATGTGGGAATGACATGGTACCAAACACAAGAGTGTCTACTGTACCCCCCCCTCCCCTCCCAAATTGCAATACTTGACTATTTATTTGTTTTAAAGGCTTGCCAGGTGTTTTATTAAAGACTGGAGCTGGTTACAATATTTGGGCCCAAAAGCACATTTTGTTTCAGGCAAAATGCCTGCAGATCGGAAAACGCTCTTTTTTGTGTTGTACCAAAACAAAGCAAGCTGCAGCAAATCAAGATGAGCTGCTGCTGTTACTTCATATTGGTAGAAGTCAGAAGGCTTGCAGACTGATTGTGTGCATGCTTTCTTAGAAGCAAGTCTCATGGAGTCCTTACTTCCAGGGAAGCATGCAAAGAACTGTGGCATTAATCATGGGAATGGAATGGAAATTTATTTTTATTGATTGATTTTATTGATTTCTATCCCACCCTCCCAGCCACAAACTGACAAAGACACTCAGGTAGCAATGAACAGAACGTTTCCTATTTCATTTTTAAAAATTCTTTAAGTTTTGTTAGTGGTTTCAGTTCTCCAAGATCAGGCATTTAAATTCTGTTGGTCACAATATTAATTTTCTTTTGAGGTATCTCATACGATTTATTTGCAATTCAAACTGAACAGCATTTTGAGCTGGTTTTGCACCTGCATGGTGGAAACATTTGGTATGGCTGCTGGCCACCTAGCCATTGTTGACACATGCCCACAAGTACAGGATTGCTTGGATTATGGCTGCTGCAAGGCCTTCATGGAAAGGCTATGCATAATTTCCATCAATATAACACAAAGTATTAACTGCTTTCACAACTGCACAACTGCACAATTCCGCGGGGGTGGAAATCGGGCCTCCAAAGCGGGGGGAAATCCGCCCCCCGGGGGGATTTGGCAGCCCTAGTTACTAATGGCTGGTGATGTGAAAGACCTCTGTCTGGGACCCTGAAGAGCAGCTGCCAGTGTGAGTAGACAGTACAGACTTTGATGGATCAAGGGTCTGATTCACCATAAGTCAGCTTCATATGCTAATGAAGAATATTAAGTACTTGAATTTACAATACAGTTCAAATCCATGTAATTTAATCCTCCCCCAAAATTCTCCTGATCTTCGCAACTCAGTAAATAGTGGGGGAAATGTATATTTCATGGGCTAGTTAGAGAACAAGTATCCTGTGGATATGCACATTTTCCACATTTCTAAAGAGTTGATATATTCAACACCATAGATCAGATGATAACCCTGTCTTGAAACAATTTCTTTAAGTGCAGATAAAATCTGAATTTAAAAAAAGGTATAATAGCTAAGAGATGGGCAGCCTGATCCTAAGTTCCTAATGCATTACTGACACCACTGCTACTAGCTGGAATCCTTTGCTCACTCAATAGCTGAGAGAAATATAAAGAAAAGACCTCACATCAAGGTTGGCATTTCCCTGCAAATGGGGGACATAGGAACTCCACCATAGTTGTAACTAACACCCACTGCACTCTGAAGTTCATTGCTACTAATGGCTAAGAGCTGATGGTGCCTATTGCCTTGCAGGGTTCTGGGCCCCATGGACGTCAATTATGCCCTGCTCCATACACAATATGTCCCTGATGCCACCCAATTACACACTGGTGCCAGAATTGCACTCACATGGCACAAGCATATCATCAGTGCATTGCTGCCAGTGGCATGTCTTGGCACCAGTATTTTTCTAGATAATTCTGGCATATCTCCCACTCTAGATATTCCTGGCATATCTCCAACATGGGCCTCAAATCACTCACTTTCAGAGGTGAAGCTTGGGATGCCATATATGCTGTGATATAGGAAGCTGCTCATTAAAGTCTCATCTTAGTCACAAATTCATTAGACAACCTTAAATAAGGTGTCCCCTCAGCCTCAGTCCCCTGACTATTGTAAGGGAATATTGGTCTACTTTACAACCATAAGGTTTACCATAATAATATATTCAAGGCATACTGAAAACACTATACAAATGCTAAGTATTAATGTCCTATGGCTTTAAATGTATCAGAAAATGAAGTGGAAGTCCTGACAGTTCAGGCAGGATTGCTGCCTAGAATCAGAAGAAAACACATGTCCAATTTACCCAGCAGATCTCAGAGGAGAAAAAATTGACAGGCATTTGTCAAAACTGGGGGTCGAAAAGGCAATCTTTTTTTCCAAGGGACTTAGATTTATTACAGCTATACAACATCACTTTACAGCAAAGAATCATTTCCAGCTATGCCATCAAAGAAGAGATATAGCAGACCGTGTGATTGGAGGATGCTTGGGTTTGACCACTATGTTTTATTTTAGCTGACACAATCAGGTGGCCAGAACATGTGTATGTGGGAAGACAACAGAAGCTGTTGTCCTGATGGTCAATAGAAATAAACACATGAAAATTACAGACATTCCTTTTCCATTTCCACAATATCTATACACAGCATATGAGAAGAGCACAGAATATCATAATTTGGTGACAAAAGTAGAAGGAAACACCGGTAGATGCATATCCCATTTTTATCTCTGCTACATGATTTTCTTCTCTATATTCTTGCAATATAAACTTGAAAAGATTCAGATACTGCAAAATACAATTTTGCAGAGGTTGTCAATCTTCAGTTTTTGTCATTTCGTGTACTTTTGGTATTCTTCATTTTGCTAGGACAAATTTTAGGTACCTGCAAAATTATTGTACCCAGTGAATAATTCAAGCAGAGTCTAATCTCATCCATTCTCTGTACATCTCCAAGGGTGATATAGACTTTACCTGAAGTTGTCCCTGGGTTGAAACTTTTGTTAGCTACCTGTCCCTCCTCTAGATCTTAGCCTCATTTAGAAAGAGAATGAATAAAGCAGTCATTTACTTGTTGAGCAGAATGGTGCGAGCTTTCTGTGCAAGCTGTGAACTAAAGTAAGTGATACAAAGGCAAACAAACTACGCAAGATCCATGTGGGAGAACAATGTCTGAAAGCTGTTTATTTTCTTGCATACATTTCATTCCTCAAAGGTCAATCTCTTTTCTTTAGAAGTTTTTTTTTCAAAGGAGGTTCAATTTCTACCATTCCTAACTGTCACATTTAATATTTTCTTTAGAGTTGCACTCTGTTGCAAGTTAGATAAACTGTTCCTTGCTTTAAAAATGTAAATTCCCAGGGATTATTGTTAAATCTACACAAGCTATTTATAATATTCTAAAACTTGATTATATTTTGGACAAGGTGACAGCTGGTTGTTGCCATATCTAGTGCCGATTAGCAGACAAAACTCCTATATTTTAGCAATTATCCTAACCTACCTTACAGTACCTCAGTGGGCATTCCCCTTTCTATTACACGAAAAGTAACGTGATTAAGAATGCAATGTGGCTTCCCATTGACAGGACAGGACAGCCACCTGTTGAAATCTTATCTAGGTTTACAATGAGATGACAGGTCCGAACGTAAACTAGCTGGGCTCCTCACAGCTCCCTGTCCTTCCAGCAAAACCAAGTCAGTCAATTGAGTCTGCAATCAAAATCCAAAAACAAGATGGCCATATAAATAGCTGACCCACCAAGTTAAAAACACTGCAACAGCCCATGTAGGTGGCCTTCCACATACTGTGCACACTCCTCTGCTCTTTCTAGGGTTTCTAATACCACTGTGGAAATGTCCTGGAGAGTTTGGGGTAGGATTGCCAGCCTTCAGGTGGCACCCGGAGATCTCCCATTGTTACAATTGATCTCCAGGCGACCAAAAGCAGTCCCCCCTGGAGAAAATGGCTGCTTTGGAGGGTGGACTGTATGGCATTATACCCTGCTGAGGTCCCTCCCCTGGCTCCGCCCCCCCCAAATCTCTAGGTATTCGCCAAATCAGAGCTAGCAACCCTATTTGGGAGTGGTATCTGGGGAGGTAGAGTTTGGGGAGGGGAGGGGAGGAAGCTCAGCAGGGATGTGTTACCATCACGGGTCATTTCGTAAAAAAAGAGGCGCAGGAGCTCATTAGCATAACTCATTAGCATAAGTTGTTTGCATATGCCACACCCCCTGACATCACCGGAAGTGTGTCAGAAGGCAACACCCACCGCTCAGGCTCCACTGGACTATTTTGGATTGCTAGCTATGGGGGGGGGGGACGTGCAGATCTGTCCTCACAGAGGAGGGAGAGCTTGTACCTGAATAAAACTTGGTCTTAAAGATGCCACTGGACTGTTTTGGATTGCTAGCTATGGGGGGGAACATGCAGATCTGCCCTCACAGAGGAGGGAGAGCTTGTACCTGAAGGCGGGGGGGGGGGGCTCTGCCACTTACCTGGTTGCTTCTTGCTCCTTGTGGCCCGACTGAGGGCTGCTTGGAGCAGGGGGCAGGGCTTGTTGCATGTACCCATCCCCTGAGCTCCTTACTGCAGGAGCTCCGCTCCTGTGCGCTCCCGCAGGAAATGACCCCTGGATACCATAGAGTTTGCCCTTCAAAGCTGCCATTGCCTCCAGAGTTCATCTTTGTAGTTTGGAGATCAGTAATAATTTTGGGGAAATTCCAGGCCCCACCTTGTGGTTGGTAAACTGTTTCTCAAGTTCTGGTAGGCTAGTTAGCTTCTATACATATTCATATCCACCAAGCTTTTGGCCTTAGCTTGGCTTGGTGACTGAATTTGTAGTGCTGTGCTGCTATGTCCTGTTGTATCCAAAAGACCAGGGATTTAAGCAATGGAACTAAAGGCTGAACAGGTTGAAACAGATGCACACTTCCCCCGGTCTTCTCTGCATAGGGTTACAGCAACAACCAGCTCACATGTTTCTAGCATTCCCTTTAGCCCTTTCAGTTCACTATAAACACTGGGCAAGATAAGCTTGTGCAACCCAGGACATGTCAGAAATACCACATAGCCTTCCTGCAAACAAGATCAGGGCTATACAAGTTAAATTACATCCCAATGCCCTTTCTAGGGGAAAAAAAATAGATGACTGGAGAAGTCAGCTTGTTCTAAGAGAGCCATCATAACGTCTATGCTTGTTAATATGCATCTGTGGTGTAATGCTGCTTCTTTCAGCTGTGGCACCAGCTTCCATTGCCTCCCATTTGGCTCAGTCTAAAAGCTTGCCATCTGCATCATGTTTAGGGAGAGCACGTGAGGGGGGAGGAGCAGCCTCTCAGGGGTGCTGAAAGGGCACTGCACTATACTGCACTGCGGGGAGGAAATGGCACCCACAACCCCCCCACAGAAAGTAAAGAGGGGTGACCTGAGAGAGGAGGAGGCGGGGGGGGGGCGGGAAAGAACAAACAAGCTGGGTAAAAAAAACACAAAACAACGGGTGGTTGCCAGGCAGGGCATTCTGGGGACTGCCCCGGGAAATAACAAATTGTTCAGGGGTGGGAGTGCTTCCAACTCCCCCCCCCCCCGAAAAATATATGATTGCAGAAAAATGTTCCCTGGCTGCTTTTAAACACAGACAACTGGATTTTCAGCTAACTTGTTTCCTTTGTGACAATTTGTATATCTCCTTAGAAGGGGGGGGGATTCAGCTCCAGTTGTCTGCTTATTGCTCACAGTGGCTCAAAGGGTGGGTAGGAGCAATTAAACCACCTTAAAACCAAATCCACATAATGTGGTCAGACGCTGTAGTAACCTTGGAGTTGCCACTAAATGACAATAAAATGATGCAGATAGCTGATGCTGAAACAAAGCAATACGAGAGCAGATGTAGAATGAGATGGAGACAGACGTTTTTTAGATGATGTAGGGTCGATGACACAACGGCAGGAAAGAAACTGGAAAAAAGGTGGGGGGGAAAGGGCTAAGCTAAACCATATATATAAAAGTACAAATATTTATTAAGGTGTACACATGTTAAAACTTTCCTGATTAAAAATTACTTTGTCTAAGATCAGACTATAAAAGCTTATCCACTATACATACATATGATGGGTAAATACTTTACAACTGAAGACCAAACGCGTTTCGGCCCCTAAGGGCCTTCCTCAGTGGTCACTATTATCTATATATTCTAGACACACATTCAAAGACCTGTTACAGAGTTTTAGTACACATATAATTAAACCGGATGTTGTTTCCTGAAATTGCTCAAAGAAAAATAGGAGGGGGGGGAAGAAAGGAGAAGAAACTTCATTATTCTGTCCAAATGTATAAAAGAAATTATTATTGAATAAAAAATGATTCTATCAAAGATAAAGTTACCTTGTATACTTATAATTGGACTCCTGGTATTAGTGATGGGCCATAGGTATAGCCATATCACCTCTACAACTTATTCTGAATTAAAAAGTGAAATGAAATTATAAAAAAAAAAATTGTCAGTCAAATTGTATAATTAATTTCACCCAAATTGGAAAGAAAATTAT